>NW_013676158.1:8304-17544 GCF_000517525.1 Limulus polyphemus
GTTCTGTTATGTAGACTTATACATATATTTTTTGTTGTGACGTGATTCCCCGCTATACTTACCCGAACATTTGTTCCCATTAAAACGTGATGTGTTCTGTTATGTAGACTTATACATATGTTTTTTGTTGTGACGTGATCCCCCGCTATACTTACCCGAACATTTGTTTCCATTAAAACGTGACAATATATCATGCTAACCTTATTGTTTGTTCCAATAAACAGGTGATGATTGACCATTTTGGCCCTAAAAACTGTCCCCGTTAAGATGTAGTGCCCTATCTTTCTGACCTCGTCAGTTGTTCTCTCAGTGTGGTGATGTTCTACGATATTGTTATGAAACTAAGTTTCTTTAATGACTCAAGGTTTATTATTCTGGCCTGGACATTTGCTCTCATAGTGGAATGATGTTGTATTATGTGACCTGATTAAAGAGGTCAACATTTGCAGGCGAATGCTACATGTCTCCGCAACGCAATCTCAACAATCGTTGAAAACACAGACAATCGAAAACGGTCTCTATATCACTGCTGGGGACCGGAAAGAAGGTATCTTTGTACCAAATCCCATGTAAAATGGCCGAAATACAGCGAAGTAATTGTAAAAAAAATCCCCAAATTATGATTTTTTGTGGCATCTTGATTCCCTGTAATTACTAAAAATTGACAAGTCCATCATTTTTATTTTTCAATGTTAATTGGTCAAAATACGGCCGAGAAAAGGATCAAAACCCCCCAAATTATGCTTTTTGTGAATTTTGACCCCCTTAAAAAGACTCAAAATGGGCAATTATGTTTTTTTTTGGCGAGTCAATATGTTGAGCGCCTGAAAATTTATGTTTTTGCCATTCTCATCTTGATCGCTGTGAATATGACCGCAAAGGTGCCTAAAGTATACATTTTGAGTTGTTTGACCTTTGTCCTATAAAATCCTTAAAAAGGCATAAATAAAAAGATCGAAAATACCATCTGGGCGTATTGAACCAAAGTATAACCCTTTTAAAATTCAAACCAATCCGCTGAGAAATGAAGGAATGACGATCGATTGAACATTACTTGGGAAAAGAAGACAACAGACAAACAGTATTTGTTCCTGAAAAAAACGGATTCTCTATCGTACGGACCTGAACGTTTCTTCTCTCTGTGATTTGATGCTCCACCATATTGACCTGAACATGAATAACAGCATATGGGAACAAATGTTTAGGTCAGTACGGTACAGAATCACGTCCCTATAGTAACAAACGTTTAGGTCAGTACGGTACAGAATCACGTCCCTATAGTAACAAATGTTTAGGTCAGTACGGTACAGAATCACGTCCCTATAGTAACAAACGTTTAGGTCAGTACGGTACAGAATCACGTCCCTATAGTAACAAACGTTTAGGTCAGTACGGTACAGAATCACATCACTATGGTAACAAATGTTTAGGTCAGTACGGTACAGAATCACGTCACTATGGTAACAAACGTTTAGGTCAGTACGGTACAGAATCACGCCACTATGGTAACAAATGTTTAGGTCAGTACGGTACAGAATCACGTCACTATGGTATCAAACGTTTAGGTCAGTACGGTACAGAATTATGTCACCATGGTAACAAATGCTCAAGTCAGCATGACATAGCATTACGCTTTAACAGAAAAGTATTAGGATCGGAATGGTAGATCATTACCCATTTAAGGGGGGGAATGTTCAGGTCTGCATAACAGAGCATCGCGTCACTATGGTAACAAATGCTCAAGTCAGCATGACATAGCATTACGTTTTAACAGAAAAGTATTAGGATCGGAATGGTAGGTCATTACCTATTTAAGGGGGGATGTTCAGGTCTGCATAACAGAGCATCACGTCACTATGGTAACAAATGCTCAAGTCAGCATGACATAGCATTACGTTTTAACAGAAAAGTATTAGGATCGGAATGGTAGATCATTACCCATTTAAGGGGGGGATGTTCAGGTCTGCATAACAGAGCATCACGTCACTATGGAAACAAATATCAGGTCAGCCATAAAGTACAATATACACGCATTTTTTAAGGTAAATGAATATAATATCTAAATGTAAAGGCAGTTTGGGGCATCTGTAATAGATATGGCGTGGCTTTGTATTATGATCCGCCTATACGATGTCCAACTGGAAGAAAGCGTTTTAGATTACAATTCAAATCTATGGAAACATACAACTTGCGCGAAATGATCAGTCGTCATGTAGGAACAACACATTTCAAACTGGGGAAGTACAAGTAAAAAAGCTTGTAATACACGCAAACCGAAATCTGTACATGTGTGATATATCGACCATATGTGTATATGTGTGTGTGTGTATCTTTTTTTTTTGAGTCAGACGTAGCCAAACTGTCAGCGTGCCGGATTATAAGTTCAACCATCCATCGTTCGTTACCTGTTACCACACTTTAGAGTCGTAGGTGTGTTTTAAATGTGAATTTTAAAGTAATTCAAGAGTTGGCGATGGATGCTGTTGTCCCAACGTTCCGAACAAGCAAAACTTTTTTTTTCTGTTTATGTTTCATTGTTTTCTCTTTTTTATTTATGCGCCATTTTCTGTCTTTTTTTTCTTAAATTTGTTTTGCTGCTGTTTCTACATTATCCACCTCTTCCCCCCATTTCTAGTTTAGTATTTTTACATTGTTGAAATCAGGGGCGTATGCAGGAATTTAAAACGGGGGTGAGAGACACACTTTAAACACACACACACAGACATACATATTTATATATATATATATGTATATGTAAGGCATATTTACACGCTCACATACATCATATACATAGAAATAAGGACTCCGTTGGCATAGAGATACTGGGGAAGCTCGATCCTCTGCTTGCCCCTCCTTGTGCATCCCCCTGGTAGGAACTCATCTACTTCCACTAATGTAAAGCTTATCGTACTTGATGTTCACCAACTAAACGATCATTATTAAAAGAAGCAAACAGACGTTTGGAGCATATCCAACCTGGTGCCAATACTAATTTACTCCACCTATGGTCCAAAGGTGGAACTAAACCGTACCCTGTCAAAATACATCACGTAAGCTTACGAGCCGATGTATGACAGTCTAGAAATGCTGCAATTAAAACTTCATTTTGCATCTTACCTAACCATCACTAGCTACTGAGTTCGAGAAGTGTATTCATTTGCGCATGTTAAAAAAGGTAGTGACATCTATCAGTTCCTGAAATAAAAATAACAAAATATCTCAAACTTAATACTTATACCAACTATTTAAGACTTATTTCTAGTGCTCGCGCTATATATTTTTATCTCATTTTATAATTTAACTTAATGCTCCTCTCTCCTTTCACCATGTAGGCTCAGTGGTAACCTTGAAAATTTTCTAACGCTACAATTCATGATTCGATCCCTGCATAGCACAGAAATCCCTTGTGGAGCTTTGCGCTTAAGACCAAACAAACAAATAACGACACTCAGAGTGAATGGTTATACTTAAGGAACACGCCTACTACTTTTCTGTTATTTTATTGTTGGAGTTACAATAAAATTCTTGCTACGATTCCCCTCTCATGCTTGTATCTGCGTGTACAGGTTCTTTGATCTTACAGGATAGCCCATTTCCTAATTCACAGATTTGGTTTGTTTGCTACTAAACATAAAGCTACACAATGGGCTAACTGTACTGCGCCCACTACGGATATCGAAAGCCAGTTTTCAGCATTATGAGCTTTCAGACTTACTACTGTGCTACTGGTGTGTTAATAAACAGAAATAAACGTGATATACAAATCCAGTAATTTTTTTAAATCGACGTTTTTAGAGAAACATCAAAGCAGTTATATTGAGCGTTACCCCTAATAAGTTTAAGGTTACTCAGTTTTACGAATATTTGCGGGTTTTGATTCTCATAATTCAGACACAAGTCATGTAAAAAAAACGTTAGTCATTGTAGTTATTTAGTTGTTACTAAACACTTCCCTAAAGTATACATTGTAATTTCAGCTTGTTTAGACCCCCAATCTCTCTCTCTCTCTTACATATATATACACATATACATTTACTATTTTTTACTCGTACTTTCCGTTACAAATAATATGGTTTGTAGATGCGCCACATACATTTTAAATCTTTCATTTAGGAAGTCTTTTTGACATATCCTTTAAGGTGTCAAAAGTAGATATATTAGATTATCATATGGTAAATACGAGTCTATTTTTTTTAATAGTATAAACTCGGTCAATGTCAGAGTGAGGTAATATTTTACATCTTGTTACCGAATACCTTTTATTCAGGGCTTGAGTTGTGTAAAATTATGGAGCTCAGTTTCACAGCTTCTATGAGACGGGGGGCCTCTGACGGTCCTCGGAAGCTCTAGAGTTTGAGATACAATGAAGTAGGCCTGCACAAACGATATGAATTTGTAAGTTTGTGATAACTTATCTTTGAACACAAGTATGTCCTCGGACATTCTTGAACGGGAACGTTAAATAAAAAATTTCTAACAGGAGTGTTTTCACAACAATTTCTTACAACAGGAACGGCGCTCCGGTTCGCTCCCCCCTCAACTCAAGCCCTGCTTGCGTTACATTTCTGTAGTCAAACGATTATCCAATTGATGTTAGGTGTTCTTTGAACACTATTTTTGCCCATTTCACGTAGAGGAATTAGAAATCTTCGTGGGCTGTTTAGAAAAAATATTTTCTTGCTTTTATGTGTCATTATAGGAACAACGACCTTTTCACAACTGGTGATATTTATAGGTGTGGGACTTTGTGGGATAAAGTACCTGTATGTACTCTTAATGTTTTAAATTATTATTATTTAGTTCTGTTTTCTCACATAAGGCTTACGAATAGTCGTTAAATCCAAAAGATGGTGTAGGATTATTTGTTTGTAATTAAGCACAAAGCTACACAATGGGCTATCCGTGCTCTGCCCATCACGGGTATCGAAACTCGGATTCTAGCGTAGTAAGTCCGAAGGCATGCCGCTGTGTCACTGTGGGGGGGGGGGCAAGAAGTAGGATGAAGACTGAATATAACCCGCACACAACGACCGAATACCTGTTCAGACACAGCACCGCAGCAAGACGTTATCGACCTGCAATCCCTTTTTCTTTTGGATGTTAGAATTGACATAAGTGTTCGTTCAAACATGTAAAAGTATATTTCATGTAGCAGATATGCAATATCATGTTACTTGATGAACTCCCCAAGTAACAAGAAAATTCCGACATCTAATAGTTTAGAATTCCTGAGTGACCTGACAATAGTTAAAACAGATCGCACAATAATGTATTTTCAACCGGAACGTACCTTATACGGCACCTGGGCTAAACAGTCAAGTCAGAGACCCCAAATTTCGGACACAGTCGTCCCTAATTTAGAGCTGTTGACCAGAGAATGGGCAACAAGTCAGAAGCATCCGCCGCCTACACGATGCTTCTTCTGAATAGTGAGATTGAATTTTAGTTTTGTACCGGAACGTTTGTGCGGAACGTTTTCAGCACTATATTGCGGACAAGGAAGCTGGGATCTTCCGATTTGCAGTCCTGCAAGTTACCACAAGACACGCCCGGGTTTTTTCGGCTGTAAAAAAAAGGTACAACATATGGGAATGTTCGTAGATGCGAACTGGTATAACCGTACTAGCGGTCGCAACTTAATGATACTTTTAACGTCGTTAAATGATTATAGACTGTTAATCATTAGACATTTATGACGTTTACCATGAAATGTTATATAACTTGACGAATAAATGTTATTACTGTATTAATGTTTGGAATATACAAAAAAATATGCATTATAATAATTTTGCCCTTAATTCTAACCGCTTTCTAGAATTTAGTGTGATATAAATTCCCGAATATTGTTTTCGTGAAGTGTTTTGTTGTAAAACAAATAAGTAGGTCCTTTTACCCCGAGCTATACAATAAACAGTTTCATAAATTTCAGGAGATTCATTTTATGTTCAATTAAACAAAAAAGTAAACTTCGTCACATACACATATATTTGGTGGCAGGATAAGCAATTTATTCTTGACAAACACTTTTTTTTTATATTTTCAGTTTTGAAGACCCATAACACCAACGGACTTAATAATCTTAACAACGCTAACAAATGTCTCTTAGCAACGATAGATAATGTTTCTTAGCAACTCTAACAAGAGTTAAACCTAAAACCGAAAGATAAATCACGTAAAAATGGTAGCGTTGTGATAGAAAACGTTACGTATAGAGACGTTTCGGACTCTAATTATAGATGGAGGAAGACATGAGGATAAAACTAAATCAAAGATGTCTTCCACGTATCATCTTCCAACAAGTTGTTTCATAATAAAACGCCGAATGAGAGTAGACATTCGTATATTTCACATCTCGATACAGACGCCATTTTAAGTTATCTTGTGTTTTAATTTGTTTTTTATTAGAAAACTTGCATCTCAGTCACAGAACTCTTTCCAAAGTAATAATGTGAGACAAATGATAACAAAATAACTAATTTTGCGATGCTTTGTTTTGGTCTGAAGTAAGTTATGGGAAAATAGGATTAAGGTAAGGTTTGGGCAATGAAAACGCCAGATATTTTTGTAAAATATCTATAATACTAGCAGAGACCCGCAAAACATTTGCGGTCAAACTAGTATTTTTATTGCAACAGTACTTCTTTAAATACAGGGTTTCTAAGATAATACTAAAAACATTTAATCACAGACACCGAAATCTATAAGCTTACTTGTCTTAGGCCTAACATCTGTTAAGCCTTTATTGGGGTACGGCCTATATTCGATAAAGAGATAAATTAACACTGTAGCTTGAGTATGTTTTTTGCTTTAGTTTAGTTAGGGATAAACTTAACCGTACTTAATACTACCAATAAATAATCTTTATAATGTTATTCTACGATCTAACATTAGACCTTTTTTTAAAAACTTTGATAAGCTTTTAATATGTTGTTGTACAAAATATCTACTAAAGTATATTTACATCAGCCTTTTTCAGAACAGACAAAAACTGAGTATTATCGTAATAGATGTTTAAAATATTTCACAATTTTATTGTTGTACTATGAATTTTAGGACAAATTAAACATAATTAATGTAGAGAACAAACAAATTTATATTTACCAACAATACAACTTGCTCATGTTACCGGTCAATTACAGCGAATTAACATAATCCATAACTTCTTAAACAGTAGTGCTAAAGCCCCAAGGAAACAACCCCACATATTCTCCCCGAATTGCTTTTATACCATTCACTGCCAGAGGAGTCCATGAACATGTTTCTTGTTTAGTAATTATATGTTTTTTGCTTTTTACAACATTCAGTGTAAGGTTGTTGTCATTTTTAGCGTGAAGCTACCTGTGTTCTGTCCACCGAGGGGAATCCAACCCCAGATTTTAACGTTGTGATTTGGTAATTTCATCGCTAACCCACTGAAAAACTCAGAGTAAAGAACACATTTTATATGTGACCCTGCAACTTTATCCCCCAAATATCTTATTAGGGACCCTGTAACTAATGAATTTGGGGTAAAATGTTTTAGGAAAACATGTTTAATTAGCCAATGGGGTCAATGGATCACACAAGTCAACCTAGGGTTAAATAACTGCTAATTGACCACTTAAAATTCATTGTTAAAGTTTCCAATCACGTGGCAGTTATAAGTTTAAGATAGAGAACCTGAGAATGCTATAAACTTTGTTATCCCGCTTCTGAGTAAGGTTGTTTAAAAACGCATAAACGTCAACATGTTGTTATGCTTCTTGATATGCATGTTCTTTGGAAGCCAACTCTCAAATTTTAGATCCTTTACGATAAAGCTTTAGCTTTATGATGCATTCAATATACATTAATTTAGTTATCTTAAAAAAAAACCGACTCGTAAGTACAGTTCCCGTTTTACGCATCAAGCTGTCACTGTAATCTTATTCCTTTGAAGACAGCCATGACCCATGTTTGTAAGAGATTTAACTAGCCACGTGCGGGGAACACTCAGAATTGCTTTGACGCTCTTAAATGAAGTTCTTTGTTATTTTTTTTTAAAGCTTTTCCAAATATGTTGTTTCTTTACCTCCTAGTGTTCTACAAGCCAATTTTCAAGCGGTTCTCGCGTACCACTCTACTTTGGAACGCGACAAAGAAAAAACTGAGCAGAAGAATGAAAAGGCAATGATGAACGAGACGAAACTGACTTCCGTTGATTAATAAAAAAAATAATATTGTTCAAATTGCATACTCAGTTTAGGATACGATTATATTCCCGTAAACGTCATTAAAGAGCACGATCGCCTTCTCCTGTGGCTCAGCGGCAAGTCTCAGGGTTGATAATGCCAAACATCGTGTTTCGATACCCGTGGTGGGCAGAGCACAGATAGCCCATTGTGTAGCTTTGTGCTTCACAAACCATATAATGCGTTTAATAGCCTCCTCGACCGTTATCATGCTCAATTGTAAGCTTTTTTTTGGCTAACGGCTAATAACTCTAGAACTCGAGGCTTGACCCCCGCGGTGGGCACAGCCCATCGTGTGTCTTGTGCTTGACAAAGAAAACATAAAAGCATGTTCAATATGTTTCGAATATCAACTAGGTCAGATCCGTCAATTGGTTTATCACTTTGAAGAAAGTCAGCAACATTAATTATGTGTACTGTTCCATATAACGCGATTCCAGCGGATCAGCGATAACGCTAAAAACCGGGTTTCGATACCCGTTCTGAACACAGCACATATTGCCCATTGTGTAGCTTTGTGTAGCACATTGCGTTTAATAGTCCTCTTCTCGATATCGGGCTCAACCTTGAGCTTTTTAAGTTATAAAAAAGCTAAAATTCGAGGTTCGACCCCCGCACAGCACGGGTACCTCATTGTTTAGCTTTGCGCTTAACAAACAAACTACATATTGTATTTAGTAGCCCTTCCTCCGTTAACAAGCTCAGAGGTAACCGTTTTGGGTTGTAATGCTAAAATTGAGGTTCGACCCCCGCAATGAGAACAGTGGAGATAACCGGTTGTGTGGCTTTTTGCATAAAAACAAAACAAACAAATTGTTTAATAGAAAATGTTTAATCATTTTCAACATTTCGAAATAAGAATAAAAAGGCGCTCAAAAAAGTCCTGTCTTAAAACTTCACAGAATATGTAAGACTCGTACCCATTTTCTTGAGACAAAAATACAAGATAGTAAGTAAAAAATCCTTTCAGAAAAACAAAAATCCATCATTCCCTGTATCCAAACCCTTTTAACTCATATACAGAGCAATT
>NW_013676159.1:0-4848 GCF_000517525.1 Limulus polyphemus
TATGGTATTGGTCCATGATACTGACCTCATCACCATAAAAAAAAAAAAGGAATCAATCTAAATTACCCCCTTTTTTTTTATCTTTCTAAAATGAGAGCAAATTGTAACAGAAAACTACAATTGTTTATCTTAAATAGCTTAAAGCTTATAATAGTATACATTGTTTATACCTAATCTTATTGTTTCATTGACCCTTGAACCATGTCTAACTAATAGTCTTGCCACAAAAGTTGTAAATAACTCTGTAAATGTGCAGCTCACACGACTGTATGGAATTACTTAATGTACAAGCTGCCTCATGAACAAGCTTGTTGTTATTAACAAAAACTTTGGTCATGTGACCTTTCTTCCATACTGTATGTGTGTATGCATGTTACTGTGTCTATGTAAACTACTTTGGACCTGATGATGACAAGCTTCTTGAACTGTGCATTTGTAATAGTTTATTTCACTACCCATTTAAGCCATCTCCAAACTTTATTTTCTAAAAAGTGAGTTCCTCATCAAATATGGTTAAGTTTGGCATTCTTTGTAAAGGTGTGTTGTAGGAATATATACCATGCATTTCTATATTCTTAATATTAATGTTTATTATGAATTTATTCTTTGTTCTGAATATGTGCAGATTTAACATATGTGGTCAAGAAAGTCATCAACTTGATTGCATTCTAGCTACCTTTGTCCCTCTGCTATTCTCAGTTGGATTATAGCTTTTCCATCAGGGGATAAACTGCTTGATGTCAGCAGCAATGTTCTTCAATGTTAGCAGACTTATCAGAAAGCTCAAAGGTAGACACAATTTTGCCTCGACATTCCACAAAGGTGCATTCTTTAAATTTAAACTAGTCTTCTAGTTTTGACACCTAACACATGATTTGCAAAAGTTCTTAATATCCTTTGTTTTGTGTTGCCAAATGAATTGCTTACTTATTCTACTATATGTTTTTGGAAATTCCAAATCTGGAGTGAATAGAGTACCTTGATAAGTACTCATAACTTTCTCTTTTAATGTTTGTAGTACTACTATCTGTGGTACACTTACTATATTCCACTTATTTTCTGTGTTTTTTGCATAACACATATGAAACTAATATGTAATTGTTTAATATGAGTTTATAAACAAAGTCATAGAAATTAAAGATTTATTTGTTTGAAGGCAGTTTTTTTAAATTTTGTAAATTTAATTTCATGCAAGAAACTACTAGCTTTTGATAATTTGAAAAATGAGTATTTGTTACAAAAACTTTACTAAGTTTTAATTAGGCACCTAAAATTACTGTGTGTAGTATTTTTCTTATGATCATGGACTCTACAAATATTTAAGTATAAATGCTGTTTGTTGCAGATGTTTAACAATTTATATTAATTACAGATAATAGCAGTGGCTGCCAGAAAACTTGAAGATGCACAGAAATTTGCTGAACAACATCAAATTCCTAAAGCCTTTGGATCATATACCGAATTAGCTACAAATCCAGATGTGGGTATGTCTTTTTATTTAGTTACTAAAATTAACTAATGCAATACTGCACATTGTGCAAAGATGTTTACAGCACCGTCTTTAAATGGCAGTTCAGGAGCTATCTTAAGGATAGGGCATCACCCGTGTTTGAGAATGGTCAACCATGTAGGTAGCACTAGTGTCTCTGAGTAAATGACATTTCTTGCAAAATAAAGAACATTGGATTTAGTCAGTCTAGTACACAATCTTGAAGGAGCATTTTAAAGACTCAAGTAAAAGTAATCATCTTTATTTCATTCATTTTTATGCCTCATTCAGAGATTTAAAGCTACTTAATGATAAACATCTTTATTGAATCTCCTGTTTATTCTGCAGGCTTATTTCAATGTTCTAAGCTTTTGTTAATTCAGTTTTACCTGAATATACCAAAACAGAAACCAATATGTCTCCCAAAAACCATATGGGTTGTTAGTCACATTAAACTCACTTACTTGAGTACAGTTTGTCACAATAAGGAGCTAATTTAATATATAAGAGACAATTTACGGTAGTCTGTACTGGGATATTAAAGTGATCAGTAGAACCAGAGAAATTGTATTGTACAAAAGAGAGCTAATTTGACATAATAGTCCAAATTTAATACATAACTTTGGCTTTGAATTGATTAGCAAATACTCTTGAGTTATTATGCTCTGTTTTGCTAATACATTGTTTGGCAGTATTGTATTTTATGAAATAAAATGTTCCTTTATCTGCAACATAACTGTAGCATATTCAGGTAGAGTTGAAACAATAGATTAGTTACAATGAGCACAGTTAGGAAACTTTGTTTGCCAAGTGTGAATATACTAAACTTGAGCTGAAATAATAGTGATTAGACATTTATTTTCATTCTGTATTTCAAATTAAGCAACCAGAGAGGCCATGCAAGTTCATCTGTTTCTGCTGGTAATGGCTAGGTTTCTCTGTGATGGCAATAAGACATGTCTTTACAACAGAAGTTGAAAGACCATTTTACTATATGAAGACCAAACTAATTCTGCTCAAGAATTATCTTCAGTGGAAACTGTATTTAGTTTCAAGCTGTACCAGGATTGTAGCTGGGTGATTAACTATATTAATCAATTATCAGTGAGCATATATTACAGTGAGTGTCACATAAAACAATCAGTTAATTGAAACTATGATTAAATCTATTAATGTCACAAAAGTAATAGGATCATTAATTGATTATATTCAACTAACTTATTCTCACACAAGACTTGGGTAGTTGGAATAATAAAAAAAAGAAAGAGTAATTATTGGAAACACTGATTTCAATTAGTTGATTATTTTTGTGAATTTTGACATTAATCAATTAACTTTATGCTTGAATTAACCAACAATAAAAAGAAATAATGGAAATATCCATTAATTGTTAGTTGGAATAATAAAAACTAATAATTAGAAACAACAAATTTGATTAGTGGGGTGATTAATTGCTTATCAAATTCCACTAATTGTGCAACTCTAGCTAAGACTTACTAAGTTCTATATCTGGAGACCAGTTTCTTTATCCCCCCCCCCCCAAAGGAGGAACCCAAGGTTTCCAGCATCTCTATTTCAACGTATGTCAAGTTTGCTAAATGTCAATGAAAGTAACCAGTTAAAAGCAGAATTTAACATAGTTGACAGCTGAATACGTGCTATTCACATAATGTTGACCTAAAAGCTATCACAACTTCTTCATTTTTTTAATTTTATAAAACTGGTTACTAAAATAACTAATCAACACTTGTATTATTTGAAACTCATCTCAACAAACTCAATTCAGGCATGTCTATAGGATTCTATTGCTATGAAATTTCATATTTGATCTCCAAAAGAACAAGATTTCATGGATCTGATTCACAAATGTAAATTGAAACAATTTGTACAGATGAAATAAAAGAGATGAGACTTGATGGTGAAATCCAAGCAAGTGCAAATAAGATAAAAAAAAAATTAACAAAGGCACAGAAGCAAACAAACAAAAGAAAGTGGTAAGTGTAACTGAATGAATTGTTTTTGACTGTGACTTGCACAATCAGCAGGTAAAATAAACAGACTGAGTAAAGATTGGGCTTCCACACCATCTTTTGGTACGTTGTTTTGACTACAGTTTAATCGTACCATACAGGTACATATATGTGTACAGTATAAAAATACAGATTTAAGCAAAGTGAAGAGCAATTGCAATATCAATTACTTTTATTGCTTGATTTAAAAAGTTGAACCATTCACCATGCTGTATTGCCATTTCTTATTATCCCAAAAGGAATGTAAACAATTCAGCACATTGGAAATTTTCAAGAAGATAAACAATAAATAAATACTGTTGCTCTCTATTTTATTCTAATGAATCAAATCACAGTTAATTCTCTAGTCATGGAAGACAGTGACGATATTCTGTATTGTTCTCTTACACCTTTTTGCTGTTTCCTTCATATATAATCATTTAAAGCATGTACATTCACTTCCGGTCAGTCATCTATAGTTGTAAACAGATAAAGCTTGTGGTAATAGCACCCAAAAAGCATTGAGGATATTCCATCTATTAAGCAAAATCCAAAATGCTGAAGTTAAATAAGTTGACCATCATGGAAAATCAAAGTAAGGGTGCAGAGGTTAGTGCTTAAACCCACAACATCTCACCTCCTACTGTGTGTGTGTGTATATGTATGTATATTTGGATCAATAATGTTCTATTTATCCTACTTATTGCCAACAGCTTGCTAGTTACTGACACTATACACTGAGTGGTCACAAGTAAATATACACCTAATTTTTCGTCATTTAACTGATTTATGCTTAATTTGTGTTCACAGATCACTATATAAATGAAAATGGTCTGCACACTAATTATCTTGTGCTATAACGTGCCTAGAACTCAAGGTTCTCTCAAATTGTCAGATTTTGTTAGAGGAAGGATAGTTGGTCAAGCAAATGATGGAATATGTCAGCGGCAAATTTTGCAGATTTAGGAATCCGGCTTTCGACAGTCAACATAATCATCGTGCAGTTCAGGAAACATGGCAAGGAAACAACTGAGAAGCATCTGGGTCGTCCTGGTCCATCCGAGAGGACAAAAAAAGGGCTGTCAAGAGGAGCATTGAAATGGATCCCAGATTAATGACTGCAGAAGTGGCCAAAGTTGGTGGGATGAGCCCGAAATCTGTTCAACGGATTCTCCACAGATTGGGTTATCGTTGCAGAGCAGCTAGAAGGAAGCCCTTATTAAGACCTGCAAACATAGTCAGACGAAAGAAGTGGGCAAGTGATATGATGACCAAGCCTCTGGACTTTTGGAAAACCGTGTTGTTCTCAGATGAATCAAGATTCGCTAAATTTTTGGACAGTGGAAGGAT
>NW_013676159.1:5722-17416 GCF_000517525.1 Limulus polyphemus
TTATTTTAAAATTGGCAAACAAATTCGAAGAGAACTTGTCAAATTCTCATACCATTGTTGCTGCTTGTGTCCTCTCTAGCACTTTTACATTATTTCTCACCTATAAATATATTAGTTAGATAGACAATTAAATATTATTTAGGTTTTAGTTGTATATTTTAGTTAATTATTTCTTAGTTATATTTTAAAATGCATATTAGAAAGATTTGATCATTTTTTAAAATATAAGCCAAACTGCCTCAGTTTATCAGGCTTAGTGTAATAGGGAAATGTCTCAACATTCTGACGACGACTAAAGTGTCACTGCCGAGAACATCATGAGAACGCCCATTGATGTGTGTCATGATAAGTAATAATGCTAAAGGATAGAAGGATAGGAAAGGAAAATAAAACATCAAAATAACCTTTTGGGAAAAATTAAAAACTTAAAATGAGGAATATAAACTAAGAAGGCTTTCAAGATTATTAGATGAAAAAAAGGTATGTAAATTTTTGTTTCTATTTTAAATTTTAAACATTTCACTGCACAATACATTGATAATACTTGAAATACTCAGTCTGAGTGCAAATAACTACAATACAAAAATAACAAATCTTTAATTAAAACAATACCATTCTTTGTGTACAAAATACTTGTATTGTTTAACAAAATCTTACCAATTGTTGTGAAAATATGTTAAAGCTCAGAGTTGTTGTAAGTATTTTTGAACTGCTAAGCTAAGGCCAATGGACCTATTAGGACATACACGTATATACTGCATGAACTTCAATATATGCACCAATGTACATATGTCATATACTTAGGGAACAAGATAAGACCATTTCAGTCACATTTGAAGGAATGTGATGTTGTTGGCATGTACCGTAATCATACGCAGTTCAAACTTGTTCTTTTACCATCTTACTGTATGTTTTCCTATATCTTTTGTCCTATTTTTCCTAACTGTTGACATACAAATTCATACACAGCACCTAAAATGGCTCAACTATTCTATGCATTTCTGTGGACATTCTGGCAATTCTGCAGTTGGTAGGGAGACATGAGGACTACTGGGAAAATAAATTTACATCCAAACGTTAGCACATTTGGAGAACAGTCAGTGGTCTATTACTCTGTTGTACAGTATGTCGTCGTTATGTAGGGCAGTTGGTCATCTAAATGAGTTTTATTTTGAGTTCACAAAATTAAAAATCATGAGCTTCACAGTTTGGACTAGACAAACAGATCATTGTACGTGAGATAAGTCTTCACCACTCTTAGTAACTCACAGCTGAATGTTAATTTCTTTTTTAAATGGTATGGATTTCTAATGTTCTGAGGTGTACAAACCACTGTTCAGCCAATATATTGGCAATTGTTTGACCTAGTGTATCAGTCAACAAATATGCCTTAGCCCATGTAATAATAAAACATCCAAACTCATCTAAGGCAATACTTGCAGTGCAACAAAGAAGTACAACCCTCACAGGTTGGTGAACATGGTATGGAAGCACGAGATCTTTAGCAATTGTTTGATCAATTAGAGGTATGGAAAAGCATGCTATACCACAGATACAACCTGCATGAATTCAGTGTCCAACTTGTAATGTTGTTTGTAATCTTGAGAACTTTATGAGTTGAAATACTCCAAATTCATGATACACAAATCATGGGACATCAGGAAGTGTCTTACGTATAGTAAATTTACACAGACAATTTTACAAACCATGTTGTCTCAAGGATACAGAACAATGGTATGAACACTGTACTTCATGTGCTGCACATAGAGAGAGAGAGAGAGAAAAAAAAAAGTTGTCAGATTTCTACTCCAAAGAATAGCCTTGGATATAGCCAGACCTCTCCTAGAGGCAGATCATGGTAATCAATAAATACTGATTGGAAGTTATCTTGGTCAAGTTTGGCATCCATTCTGTAGTGGAATACACAAGTTTTTATGGGTAGTTATCTTTAATGATACCTTGGGTTTCTCAACAATATTATGTTTGGAGTTTCAACACTACAATTTGACAGCCTCTCACCTATGAGTAAGGAAAGCCCATCTGCATTACCATGCTATTGGCACAGTCAGGCTGTACAATGCAGTTTTACTCCTGTAACATGACCCAGCATGCTATCATACCTTCTGATTTCCTAAAGTCCGGTAGCCAGTTTAACTGTTTGCGATCTATCTATACAGTAAATTCACACCCATACAAATAATGCCTTCTTATGCTTTTTTCTTTCAGATTAACTTGCCAGTTGCTTTAGGCAGGCTCTTGTGAACTGAATTGGTAGGATCCTTCCAACACATCAAGATATAATCTGTCTGCAGCAATGGTAATGTATCAGTGTTCACACAGAATCTCACAGTGACCCCATTTTTTGTACAATAACTACTGGTGATGATAAAGTACTCTCTGAAGATTAAATGATTCCATTCTTTAGCATTTGACCTATCTCAGCACTGGCTACATTCTTAGTGTTTCAAAGAAGCATACACGGTGATTGTCTTATCAGATGTGGTGTCCTGGAATGTATATGATGTTGGGTTAAGATCCATTCTCCCCCATCCAACCATTTACTCCTATGACTACATTGGCAAAACCCATCAGTAATCTGCTGAGTTCTTGCTGCTGGTCTGAAGTGAGATTAGCTGCTTAGTGCTGGGTGATTAGCAGTATTTGCTAATCAGTTAATTTACAGGCTCATTAATTGGTAAGTAAACTGTATCCTCTACATCATATACAAACATATAAATAATAATAATTATAAAAAAAAACTTTCCATCCTAACTTTTTATCCATTGCATCATCCTAACATGGTATTAATTTTCTTTTTTTTCTTTCTTTCTTTCCTTTTTTTTTTAATTACCATGGATTTTATATGATAGACTTCTTCCAAAGGTTGCCATTTATTCACTTGCAAAAATAATTTTCCCTCAAGTTTTATGGACATTTTCTACTTGGTGGATGTATAGCTAACGATCACCAAAAAAACAATGTACATAAGTAAATTGTCTAACTGGCTACTTAATTATTTGTAATTGTCATCATAACATATTACATATAAAATCATTATTACCCTCATTGTGAGAGTAAAGCATGTTTTAATTATTTAATCATTGAGTTGATTTATAAAAAATCAGTGTGGGATTACTGCATATCTGAACTACTTAAAAAAACAAGCAATGGTGATCTCATGGTAGTATTGATATATTAAAAAATGATATTCAATAAAGATTTGAGTCATCCCAATATTTCTCAGTCACCAACCATTAGAGCTTGGTGATTAGTGGAATTATATAAACAATTAATCGACGGGCTTATTGATTGATTTTAGTTGATTTAATATATTAGTACATGCATGCCCCCTACTAGCACATCCGTACAAGCAAGCAAGAAAAAAATTAAGACGCCTCTTTTATCTTTAAGACTTGTTTGGATATTTTATTTCTGCAGGATGTTTTTCCACACAAATATAATACTTGTGAATTAATCACTAATGTGAGCTAAAAATTGCTGTGCAATCACTATTATGTTTTGTTTTAAAATATGTAGTAATCCTGCACTAATCTACTGCAAATAAAACTATGGGGCATATTTAACTTTTGCTGTCAACATTCACAGTTTTTATTTAAAAAAAAACAAAAACCATGATTATACCTTATTGGAATAATATAGACATAATAATACTGAATAAAGATTTCGGTCATCCGATTATCTTGCACTTGTTTACCATACCCACCATGTTGCCAAACAATAAACTTAACTAACTTTATTTGGTGAACATCGTGGGAGGGGGGAATCATATTTATAAACATAACAAAATAATAGTATATCTTTCAGCGTAAACAAACTCCATAATTTTAAATACATAACCAGACATAACAAGATGTCTTTATTAAACGTTAATAAATCTCGAATTGAGTGACTTCTTTGTTTCATGTTGTGTATATATCTTCTTGTGTGTAGGTAAACTGCTTGTACCAGATGATCACAAAACCTCCAAACATTGTTAGGTTTGAATCCCCATCACTGAACTTGCTTGCTCAGCCTGGGAGCATTATGTGATGGTCAATCCCATTATTTGTTAGCAAAAGAATAGCCTAAGAGTTGCTGGTGAGTGGTGTTGACTAGCTGCCTGCCCTTTAATCTATCACTGCTACAATAGGGATAGCTAGTGCAGATAGCTCTTGTATAGCTTTGCACAAAATTCACAACAAACCAAACATTGTGCACGTGTTACTGTGTTAAGCTTGTAATAAAGTTTTCATTGTTACATATTCAATTTGCCAATAAAATGTATAAGCTTACCTTATCCCAAGTTATTTGATGTCTTCTCATTTAAATAAATCATTATAGCTTCCAAACAAATATATATTCATTATGAATGTTCCCCAGTGACTCAGCTTATAATGCTAGAAACCGGGTTTCTGTACTGCAGTGGGCACAGTACAGATAGTTTGTTGTGTAGTTTATTCACACACTTCTTATATGTACTTTCAGTTCTTTCTCTCTATTGTTATAAACTGTCTGTAACCTTCTCGATTACATCACACAACGTTTGGATAGCCATGATACAGCAATTTGCTGCCATCAAACTGTTGATGCAGTACACATTAGATTTATTGGTACCTAAATCTAGGCAAGTAGTGGAGTTTGCTAAGTAATTATTTGGTTGGCTTATTAGGTGATTATAATTGCTAAGTAAATGCACATTTGTACAAGAGAAGAAAAAAAAGGTGCACGTGTTATCTTCATCGGCTCATTCAGATAGTATTTTAGTTCAGTAGACTGTTTTTCACAAACATAATATTTGTCGAATGAATCACTAGAATCACCTAAGTATCACCACTGCATGGTCAGTATTATGTTTCTTTTTAAAATATTTAGTAATCCCACTGTAGCTAAAATGATGAAGACATATTTAACTTTTATTATCACCATTCATCAATAAGGTTAATATTGTTTTTATTTTTAAAAAATCATGATTATATGTTGTTTGAGTAATATAAAAATAATACTGAATGAAGATTTCAGTAATCACAATTTTTTTCACTCACTTACCATACTTCACATGTTGCCAAACAATAACCTTAACTAACCTTATTTGGTGAACATAATAAAACAAACTCATGTTTACAAACATTACAACTCAATAAAACCATTATGTATCTATTGAAAATTAAAATTATCAAAATGTTAAACACAGAACTAGACACCAACAAGATAACTTTATTAAACTTTTATAAATCTCCAGTGAACTTTGTTTCATGTCCTGTATATATTTTACTGTGTTTACGTAAACTACTTGTACCTGATAATTGCAAAACCTTCTCCAAACATTGTACTTTAGTCACTTTGTTAAACTTGTAATATAAATTTTTCTTTATTACTCATCTATAAAATGTGTAAGCTTACCTTATAATATATTATTTGACCTCTTCTCATTGAAGAAAATTTCTGTAGCTTTCAAATACAAATACTATCGCAGTTCACAAATGAAAGGAACTGATGGGCCAAAAAAAACTACAAAAAACAACTATAAATGTACTAAACTTTGGAACTTTGTTTATGGAACTTTGTAAACTATTGTATATTTCATTAGTTTTTAAATTTATTGTTTTATTATTTAATTCTTTTCAGTAACAGCTATTTACAAGATTTTCGAGAATATCGAAATAGTTCGATATTTGAAAATATACTGATATGTGTATATCTATATGCCAAACACTATAAGGTTACCACAACAAGTGGTTTGACCATTTACTAATATGATTGGATATTGTGTATAAGGCAACAACTAGAATACCACATAACATCCATAAATGTGTATATCTACCCAAGTTTAACCATATGATTATCATTTCTACAGGATGAATACACAACTTTCCATAATGTTTGAAATGGATGCTTCCCCCCCCCCTCCATTTTTATTATTTTTGATTGAATAGTAGAAAGTAAAAAGAATGCAATGCTATGTTGCATAGTATTTCTTTGAAAAAGATGAAGATCTCCCTATTCAAAATGCATATTATGTGGCTTGAGGCTTAAACACTAACAAACTACAGCCTTGCCCACCCATCACTAGTACCATAAGATTTTAGCTAAGGTCCAAGTCCTGTACAAAAACTAATGGAAGATTCTTTTTAAACCCATCACAAGTAAAGTGATACCAGATGTCATCTTTGCAGATATTAAAATGATTCATAAGGTGGAAATCAAAGTATTGTAAGTAATATTAAAAAATAAATAAATAAATTACCAATGTTTCAGGATTATATTTTTAAAGTAATATGAAAATGATAATTATTTAACAACAAACAACTTTATAAGCATAAAAACATCACAAGCTTTCATGTGAGAAGTTGTTGATACAGATGTAAGTTTAATAAAATGTTAAAATTATTTATTCAGTTCTCACTAGCTTTTCAAAACTTGCAGTTTTTAACACATGCTTTCTCAAAATTTGCATTTTCAACCATTACACCTACTTTTATATAATGTATAAAAGTAGTTAATTTCCTTTTAACATTATTCCATATTAAGTTAAATACAAACAGTATTGAATGTTGATTTAAATACTAAAACCTTCTTTACAATTAAAACTTGTGTACTTGAGTATGATCGCACCAGTGATCAAAATATTGTACCTGTTCGAAAAACAAATATTTCATAGTTTCTAAAGGAATGAACGAGCTTTAGACTTAAGAGGTATCCAGTATCTCATATATCACTTCGCATGACATTTGGCATTAGATACTGCAACTGACTCATTGACCTAATTGCAGAAACAGTAATGTTTGTTGCCCGCATGATCAGAAAGTTCAGAGTTCCAAACATTCCAGAACACAAATTCAGGAAAGCAAGAGTCATGATGTTACAAACCTCATTCGTGGACAATGTAAAAAAAATAGTTTATTTGACACTAATGAGGAAAGTTGCGCAAATTGTAAATTACAGCTACCCAATCCTAAATCCGGTATGCTTGGGATCTGTGCAATGCTAGATTTCTGAATTTTCTGGTTTTTGGATCATTTGGCCTGGCATGTGCAGATGATATAAATAAAGTATGAAATACTTGCATAAAAGTTATTTACTTACCAAATTATAATTTTTTATTAGCTGCAGAATAACAGCTCGTGGAATTGCTCCAAGTTTTTTCAAGTAGAAACTTTTAGCTTGTAGCTTCTTCATCTCTTGACTGATTTGAGATCTAGTTTGTTTGTTTTGTAATTAAGCAATAAGCTACACAATGGGCTATCTGTACTCTGCCCACCACAGGTATCGAAACCTGGATTCTAGCATTGTAAGTCTGCAGACATTCCGCTGTGCCACTGGAGGGCTTTGAGATCTAATTCCAGTTTTGGACTCAGGAGGTCAAACCTTTTCAATTGATGTATTTGACCATGACCAAGGTCTTGTAGATTAATTTACTCTAATCCCGCCTAAAATTATTTCAATTTGAGGATAGGCTGGTAGAGATCCTGATGAGTAATAAAACTGAATCGGGTATATGCACACCCCATGTTTGGTATTGCTAACACAAAAATATAGCTAATAAAAAGGGGGAGAAAACAGGTCTCTTAAATGAATTTACTCTAATCCTGCTTAAAAGAATTTCAAGTGCTGTGGCTATTGAGGATTCCCTCTTATTTCCATTTACAAAGCAGGGGCTGTAGGATAAATCTTCTTTAATTATATTTCATCTGAGAATAAACAAGCATCTAACAGGATCTCTTGAGTGAGGGTGGATGAAAAGCAATACTCGTAGAAGTTGAAAATGTAGGTTCTACAGGATCTTCACTATCTAGAGAAACTTTCTTAAATATGTATGGCAGTTTCACTTTCATGGGGTTGTTAGGTTTAATTCATCATGAAATACCTTGGCTTATACCATGATCATGCCACAATGCAAAGGAATCTTCTCATTCCTATGAAGTTTTATCCATTCAAACAACACTTTGTCCAGATCAGTATTCTTAGGTTGATGCAACATTTTTAATTTTCTATAAACTTTTGCACTTCACTGTCAGCATAAAATTTTAATAGTTGAGCCTTCTGTTTTTTTCTGAGGTCATAAATGGTGAAGCTACCCCATACTTGTCACTCAACCTCTTCACTGAGGCTCCCTTTTCTAATTTCCTCAGTAATTCCACCTTCTTTTCAATACGTATGGGAAAATGCTTCCTCTTGGCACTTCCACCAGCCACAGGACTATTTGCTTGCCTTTTGGACATTTTGATGATATGCTTTATTATGCTAGTATCACAGCTAAGCTTTTGTGAGTTTTAAGTTCTGTCTGATAAATAACTTGGTTCTCTACTGGGTTAAGTTGATGATGTGTGTCTGCTGTTATGACTTCCTAATTGCAAAGATTGTTAGGATCCAGGTTTTCCAAAGTGTTCAAAACTGAGCCATCCAGATTTGTTTCTTTAGGGTCCAAGAATTTCAGGTGGGTGATTGACAAAACTATTTAAGGAAGTGATCTAAATCTTCCTTTGCTTTTGGAAACATGACGTGTTTTACCTCACATTTCCAGCCAGTTGTAGTGAAAGCAGTATTCTATTATACATGTTATTCTGCTGAAATGACTATGGAGCTGGTGTCAGCACAGGCATTGATACCCCTCCAGCAGCTAGAAGTCCTACAATGGTATCTTCACCCAAGACTGCTCAAACATGAAGTTCGAGCTGACATAAAGATCAACTTTCCACCTCTCTTAATATGATGGCTTCTGGCTTATCCAGGGCATGTTGCATGCTGTCTGTAGTGGTGAATTGCATACCTGTTGTGATGGTTGCATTGCCTCTGAGAGGTTAGTAGCAGAAGGCTGGCAAGTCTGGTTCACCCATTGCAGCTTGTTTCTAACTGTTTTACCGCTGTGCCACTGGGGGGCAAAATTCAAGTGATGCTTCCTCATTCTGGAAAGAACTTTAACAATGAGGAAGAGAGAGAGAGAGATATCATTCTGAGGATAAGAACTGGGGAGCTCTGATGAACTCATAGAAGACCTCTGATGAATGCCAAGTGCCACCTTACATTAAGATCAGCATTCCAAAGTTCCACTCTCCATCCACCCATTGAGACGGCCGAGCCACGGGTTGGTCCGTCATGGTAATGTTGGTCATATTGGTTATTCACGAGTAGACAAACCAAAATAAAAGGAGTAAGTGAGAAGTTGCTAAGAAGACATGGACAACTGTGGATTCACTTACAATAGCTGAGGCAATTTTTACAGCAGGGTGTGTTGATTAGCACCCAGCATAGTACATGTCACTTGTTGGTGGATACCATTTATAGTGTCTGCAGACTTACAATGCTAGAAACCTGGTTTTGATACCCGTGGTGGGCAGAGCACAGATAGCCCTTGTGTAGCTTTGTGCATAATTAATTAAAAAAACAAACTTGAATTTTTTCCTGTATAAGAGCACAAGACAGAAATAAGGTAAAAACAATTAGAAGGGAATAAAATGTAACTAGTGTCTTTAGCCATTGGGTTGAACTTACATTACATTACGAAGATTTTTTTTTTCTAGTTGTGAGCTAGATTCACAAGCTACTCAAGGAAGACTTGTATAAAGAATAAAGAGACAAGGTAACACAAAAACATAATTTAACTACATCAAGATTATGCTCTTCGACATCTGGGTATTCGATTAACAATTCCTCTACTATATTTATTAACATTTCAAGTACATCATTGATTAATTTAAATAAATCTTTGAATAGTTCAGTTCATGCTATACACTCTGACATAATATACTGTACATTAATATGATACTAGACAAAACAGAGAAGGCAAGTTAACTTACATAGAATTAGAATGGTGGAGGTTTTCTACTGATGCTAGAGTGGGCATCTCTGGAAAACTCAAACCACCTGACTCTGCTTAGGAATCCAGGCAACTCTACCTTTGGCTTTACATGTTCTTCTAGTAACAAACAGCTTTGTAGAGCTTGAATTTTCTGTTATGATCTCAACGTTCCTTCAATTCTGAACTCTCTTTCCTAGATGTGGTATACGACAAATTGTCACTACCCGCCAGCTACATCTTAGAGTTCTTAAACATCCTAATGTTTTGAAAATTAAATAATGTCTCTTTTCTACTGATAAAAGATCGAGCCGCTAGCTCTCCTTATCTCAATATACAGACTTAGAATATAACTTCTGATTAAAATGTGTTCTTGTGGCTTTGCATTCTTTCATTACCTTATTTAGTCATCATGTTTACTTGTTGGCTTTGGACGTTTTCATGACCATATTTGTTGACTGTTGACTTTTTATATTTTCTATGATGTATAATATTTCAATATGGTTCACAAAGTTCTTCTAAAAAAGTCCAAACTCAAAACATTTGGTATTGGGCAAATATTTTAAAAACACAAATTGGCTACCACTTCCACACTAACTAGATCCTGGTCATCTGCATCAAAATTTGTTCCATGGAGGTATGCTGTGGTAATCCAAGTTTATACCTGCACAGTTACCTGATCTCTACAAGAATAAAGGATTTGTGGGTCTAAATTGTAGAATGAAAATGCATCTATTTGTGACAGTGGAATAAATGGAGAGAAGAATTGATGTTGAAGAATAAAAAATATAATACTTTGTACCAATATAATATGTAACCTTTTCTCACTTTTAACTTTCCCGATTCATTGCTGCCCTCTGTATGCAAATGTTTTCATCTGCCACTAACATTGAGACTTCCACCTAATCTCATGTGTTTCCATGTGATATTGACGAGTTGTTGTATGCAAGTAAGCATTTGACAACCCTCCACCAATAGGAGTGCGACAGTATCTACCAAGTGCAGCTTGCTTTATCTATACCATCAAGTGCTTTTTTGTGTTTTGGAGGATGTGATGGCTATTGTGCAGCAATTTTGGAGTCTTGCATGTGGCTTGAACTTCTCTCCTCCTATAACTCCTGTCCATTAGGCAAGGATATTTGTCAGTCTTTTTCCTGCAATTATGTTTACAAAGAATTCTTCCTGTGCGAATGTGGATCCACCTTGATATTCTATGTTTTTTTATGGATTTTATTCTCAGATACGTTTCTTTTTTCACTATCCTATTTCTTCATTTGGCCCCATCTTTAGAATACTGTTTTTCTTGTTCCTCTGATATCAGAGTCCATGCTGAAAGAAAAAAATGTCTCAATGTCACTGTGGTTCCATTATGCTTCATCTTCCTCAACTGGTTACATATATGCCTTGATTTACTACTGAGCTGAAGGCCTTTTCTGTGACTCCCAAACTCTAGAGTCTTTTCTTCAGGCTTTTCTCAAGCTCAGTGTTCTTTTAAGTTATCATTCCTTCACCCATCTCCTTTTTGGAAGCAATCCACCATTCTGCTTAGGGGTTTACAGTGAACACTTGTTCCCTTCCTTTTTCTACATTGGTGCATTTTGCTTTCTTGTCCTTGTCCCTTTTTACTTAATTATTATGCTGCTGTGATTTTTTGAGAAGGGAAGGCCTTCTTGTTTAAGTATATATATATGTACCTCCTTATGTTGGAGACTTTCGTCTGGCTTCTTTCTTGTGCCAATGGGTTTTTTATGTGGTTCCTCATTCTTTGCAATCATGGGCTGATGCTGCATGCCAACATTTTTCCTTCCCAAGCTTCTCTTCCATCCTCCCAGCTTCTTTCTGCTCTCTTTTCTTCCATCCCATTGCTTTTCCCCCATCTGTTTTCTTCCACTATATATATA
>NW_013676160.1:0-3874 GCF_000517525.1 Limulus polyphemus
AACTACAATATAGTGTCAGCAACAAACTGTAGTAACTACAATATAGTGTCAGCAACAAACTGTAGTAACTACAATATAGTGCCAGCAACAAACTGTAGTAACTACAATATAGTATCAGCAACAAACTGTATTAACTACAATATAGTGTCAGCAACAAACTTTAGTAACTGCAATATATATAGAAGCTAACAACGTTTTTCAGAACACAATTAAAACATTTTGTTGTAAGACCAATCAACAGCCTTAAAACAGACACTCTACATGTTTTTACGTCGAATAACATCATCCTCAGGAATGTGGAAAAATCTGTGCAAATCATATTTAAATATGGAAAGCTATTGGTCATTTAACTATTTAATTTGCATACTGAATTTATATAAAGATCACACAATCTGCACATTTTTTATCTTTTCAACGCTTCATCTTTATTTAAGACACGACTGTTTCGTTATTTCTATAGTTTGTCTAATATTCCTGTATGCGATTTATCATTTATGATGGCAAAAACCAAAGAATTAGAGGGTCAAGAGCAAATCCACAAACGTATAATATCTCGTAAAAATGCTTATAAATTGTTTACTTAAAAAAAAAACCCTAACCGAAGGTGAAAAAACATGAAAAATAACGTGTTATGGTGCCATCTATTGGTTTGTAAAGACATTTAAGTTGTGTTTCACACACACAGGGACACTAGGGTTTATATATATAGACCAGTTGATACATCAATTCAACACACATAGGGGGCCATAAGTATGTACCTTTAACGTCGAAAATTTTAGGTCTTATCACATCTATGCTCCTAACGAACAACTGCGCATGCGCATCAGTAAAAGTTTATGGCTGCTACCTGTCGTGCCAAAAGACACTGAGGAATTATTGATACTGTTACAATGATTATGGGGGATCTTTCAGACACTGCATAGTAACTAGATTGCGTTCACTGGAAAATTAGAAAGTTGGAAACGGAATCTCATCGATTCTAAGATTTCAGTTACTGAAGTCATTAAATTGGATAGTTAAGAATTTCACTTTTTTGACAGACGATACCCAAACCTGATATATTAGACAGACGTTACAGAAACTTATGTCGGTTTGTTTTAGCACAAAGCCACAGTGAGCGCTCTGCGTTATGTCTACCACGAGTCCCAAATGTTATTATTGTAAATCTGTAAACTTACCGGTAACCCACCGACTGACAACATAACCTGATACATTATTCTTGTAGTTTTTGGTTCAATTTTAAACGTTAAGCCTTCATATGTTGACCAGAAATTGATAAGTGCGTTCAAAGTGAATATTCTTTCATTTGTGGAAACAATCGTAATTGTTATTATTTAGTTTTATAAACTAGTTTTCAAAAAAAAGAAAAAAAATCTGTGAAGAAATTTCGTTAAACTTTATAAAAGATGCAATTGTAATTTTTTTCATTATGTCCTGATTGATAGGTTTCTTTAGACGAATCGTCTTAAGTGAATTATATAAAAAAAACATTTTTTAAGAGGAACTTTTTGCTTCTAGAATTGCAAAACCAACAAAAGAAACAAAATGATAGCATAAAATATTTTCTTTCTGTAATAAGATTTAAAATGAACAGAAAAAAACACCGCTAAAAACTAGAAATAAATAAAGCATTTAGAATCCTGCCTGGAGACACAAGCTTTTTGTTTTGTTTTTTGAATTTCGCGCAAAGCTACACGAGGGCTATCTGCGCTAGCCGTCCCTAATTTAGCAGTGTAAGACTAGAGGGAAGGCAGCTAGTCATCACCACCCACCGCCAAGTCTTGGGCTACTCTTTTACCAACAAATAGTGGAATTGACCGTCACATTATAACGCCCCCACGGCTGAAAGGGCGAGCATGTTTGGTGTGACGGGGATTCGAACCCGCGCCCTAACCACCTGGCCATGCCGGGTCCCCAAAATTAACAACACGAACAGTTGACACGACCTTTCCACATCACGTTCCGAAGAATTTCGTTTAAGTTGGAGTGACGTTGGTAAACAGAGGATAACAGAAATAAGGAGTCATTTTTTTAAAGTTTATTTTAAAACAGGTATTTATTTACTATCCACATTCCTTTGTACAATCATAAACTCCAGAATGTCAATATATCATGTCGTGAAATAACATTTTCTTATATATACGTACAAGCTGACGACACGATGTTACAAGTCTACTTACAATTTCTAGGACTGTACAGGAAATGATTTTTGTTTCTTATTCTTGAAATATTTGTCATTTACAGTTCAAGCTCGAATGACAGAAAGCACCTGAATGGTTAATAATAAGTTACTACCTAGTGACCAATGAGGTCACTCATTCTGATCTTAGAGACTGGACCTTTGAAAATGATAAAGACCTGTGCCGTTAGGTCAACACCTAGCTTCGCTTGGCCAGTTGGACTTTTTAAAATGATAAAGACCTGTGCCGTTAGGTCAACTCCTAGCTTCGCTTGATCCAGTTTTAATTAAAATCTTCTTGTATGAAACCAGTTTTAATAACCATAATTATGTTACATATTAGTCTGAACCATCGTCTAGGAAACTTTATTCCCCAAACCTTCTAAATTATGTTTACAACTGGCGTGGTCTTTTTAAAGTTTCATTACATGTAATCAAATGGTAACTTTTTGTTTCTTTTAGTTGCGATCCTCCCAATAGCTCAGCAGCTAGTATGAAGGCTTCACAAATAGCCCATTGTTTAGCTTTAAGCTTAACAGATAGCCATTGTGTGGATTTACGCTTCAAATATAGCCCACTGTGTAGCTTTAGGCTTCACAGGTAGCCCATTGTGTAGCTTTAGGCTCACAGCTAGCCCATTGTGTAACTTTAGACTCACAGCTAGCCCATTGTATAGCTTTAAGCTTAACAGATAGCCATTGTGTAGCTTTACGCTTCAAATATAGCCCACTGTGTAGCTTTAAGCCTAACAGATAGCCATTGTGTAGCTTTACGCTTCAAATATAGCCCACTGTGTAGCTTTAGGCTTCACAGCTAGCCCATTGTGTAACTTTAGACTCACAGCTAGCCCATTGTATAGCTTTAGGCTTTACAGGTAGCTCATTGTGTAGCTTTACGCTTCACAAATAGCCCACTGTGTAGCTTTAGGCTTCACAGCTAGCCCATTGTGTAGCTTTAGGCTCACAGCTAGCCCATTGTGTAACTTTAGGCTCACAGCTAGCCCATTGTGTAACTTTAGGCTTCACAGGTAGCTCATTGTGTAGCTTTAGGCTTCACAGCTAATCCATTGTATAGCTTTAGGCTTCACAGCTAGTCTATTGTATAGCTTTAGGCTTCACAGCTAGTCCATTGTATAGCTTTAGGCTTCACAGCTAGTCCATTGTATAGCTTTAGGCTTCACAGGTAGCTCATTGTGTAGCTTTAGGCTTCACAGCTAATCCATTGTATAGCTTTAGGCTTCACAGCTAGTCCATTGTATAGCTTTAGGCTCACAGCTAGCCCATTGTGTAGCTTTAGGCTTCCCAGGTAGCCCATTGTGTAGCTTTAGGCTCACAGCTAGCCCATTGTGTAACTTTAGACTCACAGCTAGCCCATTGTATAGCTTTAGGCTTTACAGGTAGTTCCTTGTGTAGCTTTAGGCTTCACAGCTAATCCATTGTATAGCTTTAGGCTTCACAGCTAGTCCATTGTATAGCTTTAGGCTCACAGCTAGTCCATTGTATAGCTTTAGGCTTCCCAGGTAGCCCATTGTGTAGCTTTAGGCTCACAGCTAGCCCATTGTGTAGCTTTAGGCTTCCCAGGTAGCTCATTGTATAGCTTTAGGCTTCACAGCTAGCCCATTGTATAGCTTTAGGCTTCACAGCTAGCCCATTGTATAGCTTTAGGCTTCACAGGTAGCTCATTGTGTAGATTTAC
>NW_013676160.1:4055-5491 GCF_000517525.1 Limulus polyphemus
CTAGTCCATTGTGTAGCTTTAGGCTTCACAGCTAGTCCATTGTATAGCTTTAGGCTTCACAGCTAGTCCATTGTATAGCTTTAGGCTTCACAGCTAGCCCATTGTATAGCTTTAGGCTTCACAGGTAGCTCATTGTGCAGATTTACGCTTCACAAATAGCCCACCGTGTAGCTTTAGGCTTCACAGGTAGCCCATTGTGTAGCTTTAGGCTCACAGCTAGCCCATTGTGTAGCTTTAGGCTTCCCAGGTAGCCCATTGTATAGCTTTAGGCTCACAGCTAGTCCATTGTGTAGCTTTAGGCTTCACAGCTAGTCCATTGTATAGCTTTAGGCTTCCCAGGTAGTCCATTGTGTAGCTTTAGGCTTCACAGGTAGCTCATTGTGTAGCTTTAGGCTTCCCAGGTAGCCCATTGTATAGCTTTAGGCTCACAGCTAGTCCATTGTGTAGCTTTAGGCTTCACAGCTAGTCCATTGTATAGCTTTAGGCTTCACAGCTAGTCCATTGTGTAACTTTAGGCTTGACAGGTAGCTCATTGTGTAGATTTGTACTTAACAAAATGTTATTGCTCTGCTAGCTGGTAACGTGTTTATCATTGTATAGCTTTAGGCTTCACAGCTAGTCCATTGTATAGCTTTAGGCTTCCCAGCTAGTCCATTGTTAGCTTTAGGCTTCACAGGTAGCTCATTGTGTAGATTTGTACTTAACAAAATGTTATTGCTCTGCTAGCTGGTAACGTGTTTAATACACACTTTACTAGAGTACCGTTCAACCTCCGGAAATGTTTTGGTTTCGAATTCTAGGTTGACGGAAAAAACTTCACAAACAGTAGGCATACATGTTCCACGTTTTATTACACGTCATTTAGCTTTATATACAGCAGCTGATGAAGTTCTACGTGACTCATGTCGTCTGGTAGTAATACCCTTCACTGATATAGGCCCATCTACAAATTTACGAATTACAGGTATGATAAAGCTACTCTACTGTGGAGTTGGTTGAGGGGGAAAGAGACCCATTTTTTTTTCTTTGCAAATGACCCCTAACTAGCCTGTAAATATTCAACATCACAGATTTGTATGACTTGATTAGTAGAACGTTTAATATTTTCATATGAGGTAAAATTAATTATGTTTAACCCTAATTTTCAATATAAACTACGAACTGACAGATTTTGAAGGTCATTATCAGATAAATATTTTTAGAGTCAAGTTTAAAGATGTACATAATAGTACAGTTCGTGACGAACAATCTCCGTAGTGTGTTCAACAGTCACTTACTCCAACAATGTTTTAGATTTACTTAGTGTGTTCAACAGTCACTTATTCAACAATGTATTATATATCCGTAGTGTGTTCAACAGTCACTTATTCCAACAATGTATTATATCTCCGTAGTGTGTTCAACAGTCACTTATTCCAACAATGTTTAGAGTATCC
>NW_013676160.1:6491-9933 GCF_000517525.1 Limulus polyphemus
ATATTCCAACAATGTGTTAAATATACAACGGCTGCAGCCTTGAAGTGAAAACGGGTATAAAAAATACAATGTTTCACGACGCCATTCTGATAATCACACTATCTCATACGTCCACGTCTAATTATAGGATAAAAATATCTATCTGTACACATACACAGTTTGTGGGGAGTAAAATATACATATTCCTGAATAGTAAGCATACATTTTAGTTTCACATTTAGAATTCCTTTCCGGCCAACTTAAAACAACAAATTCGAGTTATGCGAAACTGCTTTATGTTTATTATTGATATTGAAAACAAAGCCCAAGAAATATCTTGGGCATGATCTGGGTAAGGGGATGTGGACAACTAGGGGTAATTCCAGTTTAACAAGTTGACTGGAACCATTTCTTGGCAGGACCCACTTGATGAACCACACACACACATATATACAATACATCGATATCTTAAGAAGAACCGTATTTTAAAAGGTCTGTTTTTATTGTTTCGAAGGGTCCTTGAGTCCACTTTTTAAACGAACAAGTAGCTTCCCTCTGGTCCACGGATTCTGCAGGCTGAGTGGTTTGAATTCATCACTTAAACAGCGCTCCCTTGTGTCAAGTACAACAGTAAGACAAAAGTCTTTTAGTTGTGTTGCACCATAAATAGGGCCTTTTAGTCCTTTTAAAATAACGGCCATATTAAGCTGTTTGACTACAAGATTGACTATTTCTCGAGCGGTGGTATGTGATGATACGTGTAGTTTTACGCTTGTGCCACTAGATAAGCCACTTTCATACGCTGCGTAAATTCGCAGAATGTCTGGTTGTGGATTGGAGCCGGAAGAGGAGTAAGGTGAAGACAACCTACTGAACAAATCACTATCTGACGTTTCATCTTCACTGGCAGAATTGACGTCCTGACAAGGTTGAGTTCCTTCTCCGATGCTGTGGGCGCCGTCTTTAGAATATATACTAGTTTTCTCTGCTCCTTCATCGTCAGCACCATCCGCCTCATGAGATGATAACGACATAATACTGTCAGTTATACTACTACGCATGCTCCCATTACTGGCAAACGCAGTGCAGCGCTGAAGATCGATCCCCCATTCTTGCTCCTGTTCGTTCTCATCTTCTTCACTTTGCAATGAGCCGAGATAGGAAGTTATCGTTAGTTTAGGTTCCTCGGGCTCTAATTCCACGGTGCTCGTACTTAAATTAATACTGCTGTTCTTTGGAGAACCCGAGGTTGTAGAATTGTTCAGATTTAACCCTGACCTTTGGTTATTTTTTAGCAGGTGAGAGGTGGACACACTTCGACGAATCTCTTTATATCGACATTCTGAGCTCTGTAGGGCTAAATAACTTGATGACGTCGTTACTTTTAAAAAATTATCACTTATGGTATCTTCTGAATACAGAGTACAGTTCTCTTTTTTATATCTGAAGAGTTCTTGTATGGGAGACTGATGAGGGGAAGGCTGTGGAGAAGGAGATCCCGAATCTTGGATCAAGATGTGATCCAGCGGAACGCCACCGTTCGGCTGCTTATCTCTAGCGAATGTTAGCACGTCCATGACCCACCGCATAGATCGCCAAGTGTTGTCTACTTGGGTCTGAAATTCCTGCAGCTGACTCAGTCGGTCTTTCGCTGAAGTTACTTCAGCTGCCGAGAATGCCTATAACACAAAGAAGAATAAATAGGTAAGTTAATCTTCCTGTCACAAGAAGACATTAGCTAAACAGTAACACTTTCAATGTTTGCTTTTTTCCTGCTGGAACACTTTAAATGACCTTACTTGAAATCCCATTGATTACATAAAAACCAAATCATGATACTTTCAAGAAATCTGTTTTGCTCACCCTAAAAGATTGAATTGTAGTCTTAAAACTTTTTAAGTTTGTCTTTAAGACATGAAAATTAAGACGGGGCAGGATTAAATTGTTTATTTGTAATTAAGCACAAAGCTACACAATGGGCTATCTGTGCTCTGCACACCACGGGTATCGAAACCCGAATTCTAGCGTTGTAAGTCCGCAGACATGCCGCTGTGCCACTGGGGGGCGGCAGGATTAAAACCCAAGACTCTACTAATCGGTAAATAATTTGGCCATTTTTCACTTCTCTCTTCATTGGTCATTGCCTTAGGTTCCCGCTAAACTTTGTCTTTAATAACCTGGAAACATGCATATTCGGCACATCACGTGGTTACCTGAAACCTCCAATCACCGAACAGAACTCAGATAAAGATCCAACCTCAAATTTAATTTCTTAAAATAAATTTCTGGAGATTAATAACAGTTCGCTAAGATTTTAATAACCTATCAGGATCAGCGAAATGATAAAGTACGAGCATCTTAGAAAATAACAATAATAATAAAATAAAAATTAATATTTGATTTTTTTTCAGGTTCAAGTAAGACGATCCACAATACTGTACCTCTCGTTGGGCGTGCTGTGCCAGCATGGTGTCCATCTCCAATACTGAGGAAAGGCGAGAATACCGGGAGATGAAAATGGAATTGTACGTCATCATGTGTACTGTTCAAATATATAATATTGATAAACATGAACCAACGAAGAACAAAACTAGGAAACCAATAAACACTTCACACACATTCTGGAAAGTTGCAGAATATTCTTGTTGTATTTTTAGGTGAGACATGTAAAGAAGGAATCATGAAATCATTAACCGAGAATTAAAACAAAACAGTAGGTCATTTAACTTAGAGCTTTGTGAAAATGTTTTGGATAAAATCAAGAACAAAGAAGCCATGATGTGACTGTAAATATAGAACGAAGACGCCATGATGTGACTGTGATTGTAAGTCCTATGACGATTGTGATGTTGCCTTTAATTGGTAAGTGTTAAAGTTTGACTGTGATGTTGCCTTTAATTGGTAAGTGTTAAAGTTTGAATGTGGATATGCCTTTAATGGTAAGTGTTAAAGTTTGATTGTGATGTTGCCTTTAATTGGTAAGTGGTAAAGTTTGAATGTGGATATGCCTTTAATGGATAAGTGTTAAAATTTGACTGCTATGTTGCCTTAAATGAATGTGTTAAAGTCATAGGACTTACAATCACAGTCACATCATTTCTAAAACTTTACCACTTACCATTAAAGGCATATCCACATTCAAACTTTAACGCTTACCAATTAAAGGCAACATCACAGCCAAACTTTAACACTTACCAATTAAAGGCAACATCACAGCCAAACTTTAACGCTTACCAATTAAAGGCAACATCACAGCCAAACTTTAACGCTTACCAATTAAAGGCAACATCACAGCCAAACTTTAAGACTTACCAATTAAAGGCAACATCACAGCCAAACTTTAACACTTACCAATTAAAGGCAACATCACAGCCAAACTTTAACACTTACCAATTAAAGGCAACATCACAGCCAAACTTTGTAATGTACCCATTTCAGGAGTCCACACCCAAACTTTAACACT
>NW_013676160.1:10933-12015 GCF_000517525.1 Limulus polyphemus
AAAGGCAACATCACAACCAAACTTTACCACTTACCATTAAAAGGCAACATCACAGCCAAACTTTACCACTTACCATTAAAGCATGTCCACATTCAAACTTTAACGCTTACCAATTAAAGGCAACATCACAGCCAAACTTTAACACTTACCAATTAAAGGCAACATCACACCCAAACTTTAACACATATTCATTTAAGGCAACATTACATCCAAACTTTAACACTTACCAATTAAAGGCAACATCAGAGCCAAACTTTACCACTTACCAATTAAAGGCAACATCACAGCCAAAATTTGTAATGTACCCATTTCAGGAGCCCACACCCAAACTTTAATACATATTCATTTAAGGCAACATTACATCCAAACTTTAACACTTACCCATTAAAGGCAACATCAGAGACAAACTTTTAACAATTGCCCATTAAAAACAAGTCCACAGTCAAACATTAACACTTACCCATTAAATGCAACATCACAGTCAAACATTAACAATTATACATTGAAGACAAGTCTACAGTTAAACTTTAACACTTACCCATTTCAAAGATTTGGACAGGTAGAGGAATACAATCAGCGCGAGATAAGAAGTCATCAGTTTGACCAGGTACAGAACACACGTAATCTGTCGGTGGAATCATTAGTAAGAAAGAAACGTCTGGACTCAACTCAATAACTTCCAGATTGTAGATTCTAGAGGAAAGATTCCATAAAGTGATTAAAATATAACAACTTACATTATCTGCAAAATTCAAATTCAAATGTACTTTAAAAGATTCAGTTGTATTTGAAAAAAAAGTCTTAGTAAAATGACAGCAACAGTTCATATGATGTAGTCATCAGTTGTTAATGTTAACAATTAGCTTATAACAATAAGCATGTTTTAACATTGTTTATATATTCGTGATGATTGTTGTTGTGTAACGTGTTCGAAATATTTAATTATTCTGGTTGGTTTGAAATTAAGCACAAAGCTGCACAATGGGCTATACCACGGGTATCGAAACCCGGATTCTAGCGTTGTAAGTCCGCAGACATACCGCCGTGCCACTGGGGGGGGGGGCAATTATTCTGGACATAAG
>NW_013676160.1:12948-15563 GCF_000517525.1 Limulus polyphemus
CCCTGATCTCTTGTGGTGTAGATACTATAATACTAACCCTGATCTCTTGTGGTGTAGATACTATAATCCTAACCCTGATCTCTTGTGGTGTAGATACTATAATCCTAACCCTGATCTCTTATGATACACATACTATAATTCTAACCTGACCTCTTTTGATGTAGATACTAAAATCCTAACCCTTATCTCTTATGATGTAGATACTATAATCCTAACCCTGATCTCTTATGATGTAGATACTATAATCCTAACCTTGATCTCTTGTGATGTAGATACTATAATCCTAACCTTGATCTCTTCTGTTGTAGATACTATAATCATAACCCTGATCTCTTATGATGTAGATACTATAATCCTAACCCTGATCTCTTGTGGTGTAGATACTATAATCCTAACCCTGATCTCTTATGATACACATACTATAATTCTAACCTGACCTCTTTTGATGTAGATACTAAAATCCTAACCCTCATCTCTTATGATGTAGATACTAAAATCCTAACCCTCATCTCTTATGATGTAGATACTAAAATCCTAACCCTTATCTCTTATGATGTAGATACTATAATCCTAACTCTGATCTCTTATGATACACATACTATAATCCTAACCCTGATCTCTTGTGATGTAGATACTATAATCCTAACGTGACCTCTTCTGTTGTAGATACTATAATCCTAACCCTGATCTCTTATGATGTAGATACTATAATCCTAACCTTGATCTCTTGTGATGTAGATACTATAATCCTAATCCTGATCTCTTGTGGTGTAGATACTATAATCCTAACTCTGATCTCTTATGATGTAGATACTATAATCCTAACCTTGATCTCTTGTGGTGTAGATACTATAATCCTAACTCTGATCTCTTATGATGTAGATACTATAATCCTAATCCTGATCTCTTGTGGTAGTATTTACATCAGAAGAGGTCACGTTAGGATTATAGTATTTACATCAGAAGAGGTCACGTTAGGATTATAATATCTACATCATAAGAGATCAGGGTTAGGATTATAGTATCTACACCACAAGAGATCAGGGTTAGGATTATAGTATCTACATTTAAAACACTATAGAAAGTAACATGTTAACGAAAAAAATGTTTAAAACACTATACAACGTAATATGTACAGCCAGATTCACAATAGTAGACTGTGTGAATTTGTGTTATCATGAATGTAATAGGTTTAATCTAAAGGAGATCAGGTTAAAATTATAGTATTTACATCAGAAGAGGTCACGTTAAGATTATAAAAACAGTTCATAAAATAAACAAGTTAATGAATCCTCTGTACAAATAATAAACTGAGGTTAAATAAAAATTATTTTTAACCCCGGAAAGTTGTTTCTCTGTGAAAATGGCTACATATACAGGTCGGCTGATCAGTAATTAGACCAGAACATATCGAAGAAAGGAAAAGATCGGTTTAAAGAGATCTGTTTCATTCTTAGAACTGATGCTACCCTCGTTCTTTTAATGATTAAAAAACATATTAGATCCAAGATGTGTCTGAATCCTCTTACGTTTGGATCACCCTGTTCTAATACCCTAGAATTAAGACTCGTTAACAAGGTAAACCAGTTTCGTTTATATACCTGTGGGCGTTAATCTGTTCAGCTGGTATGTTGTATTGACAACACAGGTTTTTAACTGCAGCCGTCAATAGCTTTTGGAACTGTAGCTGAGCTGTTGTAGGAAATTCGGACTTTTCAGTAGATGCTAAAGATTGCATCCACGCCCATTCTTCTCTGAAAAAAACAACATAAGTTCATCCAAAATTTAATAAAGATATAACAAACAGAAGCCATACAGCCACCTGAACACCACCCACAGTGAAAACAAGAACATGTTGTTCCAACAGTTGTTTGTTCCATCCATATTACTTAATAAAACAAAACACAAAGTAGTCAAACGTTATTATATTTAACGCACTACTAAATAACAAACAGAGTTTGTTTGGTTATTAATCACAAAGCTACACAATGGGCTGGCTGTATTGTGCCCACCAGGAGTATCGAAATCCAGTGTGGGCCCTAAGACTTACCGCTAAGTCATTGGAGACCACAAATAAAAGCTTGTATGATTTGCTTCTATGGGGGTGGGGGGATAAGGTGTAAAAGTTAAGTTGAAGGACATTTTAAGGACCTTCTCGTTAAGTCATTACTGACAGAGAAAACCACTAGAAACAATAGTCAGGTTTATACAATAAGAAGTAATTAGTTCGAATCCATTTGAAATTTAATCGAAAACAAATATATTGGATGGAACTATTAACCACTATGAACTGTAACGTAATGTTTAAAACACTATAAAACGTAATATGTTAACGTAATATTTAAAACTCTATAAAACTTAATATGTTAACGTAACGGGGATATTTGCTTCGATTATGGCTCCTCGTTTTACACGTAATTTAAATATCAAAGCAAACTACGTTATTCCAATTACACTTGTTACAAGACATTGGAATTAGGCTTATTATGCACTGTTTATAAACACAGTAGGCCTAATATTAATGTCTTATGTCCAGAATAATTGCCCCCCCCCCCCAGTGGCACGGCAGTATGTCTGCGGACTTAGAACGCTAGAATCCGGGTTTCGATACCCGT
>NW_013676160.1:16417-17714 GCF_000517525.1 Limulus polyphemus
TAGATCAGGGCTAGGATTATAGTATCTACACCACAAGAGATCAGGGTTAGGATTATAGTATCTACATCATAAGAGATCAGGATTAGGATTATAGTATCTTGATCACAACAGGTTAGATTAGTGTTAAAGTACGTGCATCATAAGAGATCAGGGTTAGAAGTATAGTATACACACCATAAGATATTATTGTATCTACATCATAAATTATTCCAATGCTGTATATCTTTCAAAATTGCATAAGAAAGTCACCGTTTCTGTGGTAATAAGTCACTGATCATATAGTAGATAGAAAGTCACCGTTTCTGTGGTGATAAGTCACTGATCATATACTAACTAATAATATATTCCACTTCTTTACACGATTACGTTTGAACTAAAATGACGAATGAGTTTATGAAGAAACTGTTAGTTGAAGTGTGGCTCAGTACCAGTTTTAATATGAAATATCTTAATAACATAAACATACTTAGTCACGTGGGGATTATCCCTAATCCGACAGAAAGGTAGAACATTTGGAACTTTCCACGGCACAAACACGCGGATAACATCAACTGAGCTCTTCAGTTTCACATATCCAAGATACAGTCCACGTGACAAACGAAGAATACTGACATGATTGTAATTGATTAACACCTGAAAATTCACAAAAAAATATATTAAAATAAAGAAAACAACAACTTGATTTTAACTCTTAGATCTCAAAGTCAAATATATTGTTGCATGCACCAGAATGCAACGGTTTTGTTTTTAAATAGGGTTAGCATTAAATTCACATTTCACCCAGTACTTGGAAGAGTGTTGTCAATGAGCAAGGCGTAGGCTCAGATCTAAACTTTAAATAGCTCAGAAAAAGTCGATAACATTTGACATTTTACTGTATCTACGTCGAGTGTTCATGACGTACCTGGAGTGACGATAGGAGCAATTCGTCGGCAGGAGGTATTTCACCACCATCACTTGCACTGATGGATGGAAGTTTACGATGAATTTTCGCCAGAGGGAGCCACCGCACCGACAGGCTCTTCTGACTTTTGGGATCACTCACATACTTAACGGTGGTTATCACGAGGGTTCCTTCAACGTCTTTAAATGGTTTGTAAAACAGCTGTCCTAAGTCATATGTCCCTAAGCAGCCTGTATACACAAACATTACATAGCTAAGCCTGCGTCGACAGCAAAGTCACAGGCCTTAAAGCAGCCTGTATACACAGATTAAAATATGGTTCAAACATTACAAGGCTGCTTTAAGGCCTGTGACTTTGAACCATATTTTAATCTGTGTATACCAAACATTACA
>NW_013676160.1:18714-19952 GCF_000517525.1 Limulus polyphemus
GAGAGAGAGAGAGAGAGACTAACGAACGGACGAAAGGGAAGGTGTGTGTGAGAGAGAGAGAGAGAGGAGCTAAACACGGGTGACCGGCTACTTACCTGCATCTGTTCAATAGCTTGAAGTAACTTGCTACGGAAGTGGAGGGTGGAGGAGCTGTGACTCTTTTCCATATCATGTCGTAAGGCTTTCACATCTTTCCACGTACATGCAATCTAAGTTTACAGAGAAATCACACAGTTGATTCGAAGTTTAACCGGGACCAACAAAAAAATTCCTTTATTATGAAAAACTCACATAACTATTTGTGTGTGATATAAAGATTTCAAAGTGCTAGAAATAATCACTGTTGACTTACTTTAGTTTATCTTTAAATTTGTTTGTTTTAAAACAAAGCCAACTTATGCTATCTGCCGTGTCCACCGCGGGAATCGAACCCCGGAGTTTAGCGTTGTAAGCCCGCAGACTCACTGTTTTCCTCTCGGGGGACTAATCTTCAAATAGCCTATTGGTAAACTGTCGTAAAATTATATTAGTTTCTGTGAGGTTGTAAACATTAGAATTAACTGTATAAATTTGGTAAATTGTCGTAAGATGATATTAGTTTCTTTGAGGTTGTAAACATTAGAATTAACTGTATAACTTTGGTAAACTGTCGTAAAATGATATTAGTTTCTGTGAGGTTGTAAACATTAGAATTAACTGTATAACTTTGGTAAACTGTCGTAAAATGATATTAGTTACTGTGAGGTTGTAAACATAAGAATTAATTGTATAAATTTGGTAAACTGTCGTAAAATGATATTAGTTTCTGTGATGTTGTAAACATTAGAATTAATTGTATAACTTTGGTAAACTGTCGTAAAATTATATTAGTTTCTGTGAGGTTGTAAACATTAGAATTAATTGTATAACTTTGGTAAACTGTCGTAAAATGATATTAGTTTCTGTGATGTTACAAACATTAGAATTAACTGTATAACTTTTGTAAACTGTCGTAAAATGATATTAGTTTCTGTGAGGTTGTAAACATTAGAATTAATTGTATAACTTTGGTAAACTGTCGTAAAATGATATTAGTTTCTGTGAGGTTGTAAACATTAGAATTAACTGTATAACTTTGGTAAACTGTCGTAAAAGGATATTAGTTTCTGTGAGGTTGTAAACATTAGAATTAACTGTATAACTTTGGTAAACTGTCGTAAAAGGATATTAGTTTCTGTGAGGTTGTAAACATTAGAATT
>NW_013676160.1:20809-22363 GCF_000517525.1 Limulus polyphemus
CGGTTAACTTACCTTGTGGTAGTCAGTGTGGAGAGATAACTCCGGTTAACTTACCTTCATCAACCAATGAAAGTCAGTGTGGAGAGATAACTCCGGTTAACTTACCTTCATCAACCAATGAAAGTCCGTGTGAAGAGATAACTCCGGTTAACTTACCTTCATCAACCAATGAAAGTCAGTGTGAAGAGATAACTCCGGTTAACTTACCTTGTGGTAGTCAGTGTGGAGAGATAACTTCGGTTAACTTACCTTCATCAACCAATGAAAGTCAGTGTGAAGAGATAACTCCGGTTAACTTACCTTGTGGTAGTCCGTGTGGAGAGATAACTCCGGTTAACTTACCTTGTGGTAGTCAGTGTGGAGAGATAACTCCGGTTAACTTACCTTGTGGTAGTCAGTGTGGAGAGATAAATCCGGTTAACTTACCTTCATCAACCAATGAAAGTCAGTGTGAAGAGATGAAGGATGAGAATCGTCCACTTCCAGGATGGGTACCGTTTCTTCAGTTGTTACCAAGAGTTTATTGTCATGATAGAAAATGCAGGCCAGGTACACTCCCCTGATGTGTTAAAATCATAAACCAATAATGTTATGGTTGTTAAAGATGTTAAAACATGTTCTTGAATAGCCAGATAAACATGAAGATAGACGTATACATTCATTAACTGGTCGGATATTTAAGAATTGTTCACAATTTGAATATTGAAGAAAAAGTTATTTGTACCAAAACACTGGGATTTAAAGCTACCAACAGGGCTGGGCTGCCCCCTGCTCAAACTGTACCTCCCTAGACAGTCACATTCTCTCAACTCAGACTCTGGTTAACACTAGAATATCATGATATTGTTTATGTAATTCTGTCAACAATTAAAAATAATTACAAAATAATGTCAAATCTATGGATCTCTACGTCGATGACTTTATAAATATCGGTAATTTCTAATCACGTATTTTCAACAATTCTCTTTTTTTTAATTCGCTAGAAACGTTTAATTATCACGTAATATAAAAAGGAATAAGTCTTACCTCTTCATGTATTTTTGAAAGTTTGGAGTCGAAGCAAACAAATTTTTAATACTTTTCTTCACCTGGCGACGGTGTTGGTAAGAGACATCACGCGATTCTGTGGCAACTAACAGGTAAAAAAAAAGATCCAAGTTACGATCTTCGTTTGTATATTCATGTATCAGGTAAGTATCGCGAAGTTTCTGTGACATATCGTAAGATAACTTGAAGAACGTTACGTAGACGTATAGTAAGATAACTTGAAGAACGTTACGTAGACGTATAGTAAGATAACTTGAAGAACGTTACGTAGACGTATAGTAAGATAACTTGAAGAACGTTACGTGGACGTATAGTAAGCTAACTTGAAGAACGTTACGTAGACGTATAGTAAGATAACTAGAGGAACGTTACGTAGACGTATAGTAAGATAACTTGAAGAACGTTACGTGGACGTATAGTAAGATAACTTGAGGAACGTTACGTAGACGTATAGTAAGATAACTTGAAGAACGTTACGTAGACGTATAGTAAGATAACTTGAAGAAC
>NW_013676161.1:0-1915 GCF_000517525.1 Limulus polyphemus
GGATTCGAACCCGCGACCCGCAGATTGCGAGTCGAGTACCCCTAACCACCTGGCCCTACCGGGCTGTGAGCTAAGTAATACTGGTGCCAATTTTAATAAAAACAATGCAAGTGTAATATATATATATCAAATTTCTGCCAAAACGATTTAATTGAATGAATTTTTAAAAAGTTTCTTATGAATTTTCCCCCATTTTGATCGCAGCTACTATTTAATGATATTTATAAACCATAGGGATATTAATGTTACTATCATTCGGGGGAAAAAATGGTGTTACTGAACCTCTCTACAAATCCCCATATATTATCCTTAATCCGTTAATCTACCTTAATACACTACTTGACAAAATATACAAGTATTAGTTAATATCGTGCTTCAGTTGCTCATAACAGGAGGACGTCCACTAGACACCAAAACGTATATTTAAAATATACAGACGGGAACAAAGGCTTAGCAGATATTACAGATTAAAAACCAACAAAAACTGCCCGGAGAAGCTTGAAATATTCAACGAGAAAAGTTTTTATCATTTGTAATTACAATCGCAACTAGAGGACGACGAAAACCTTGATTATAAACATTGATTTTCTCCTTCATAAACTCATCCCATTGTAAACAGTAAATTATGATAAAAATAGTGAATTATATTCCTTTTTGAGATATGACGAGACTCCTTATTAGAACATATAGATTTAGGACGGGGTTTTTTTTTTTTTGGCACTTGATAAAAGTTTGACAAAAATTCGACGTTGTTAACCAGAGAGCAATGTAGTGAAAATCGATGGCTCTAAGGAATGAAAATAAATGAGATACTCTCGTCGTGAGTGAGAGATACTCTCGTCGTGAGTGATTTTAACCCTCAGAGACTTCTGCTACTAAGAAAAGAGTGAAATCAATTATGGTCTCATAAGAGTAAAAGAGTACACCAGGCCTGCCTTACGGACATCTAACTGTTCTAAAGGCTTCTACAACCTATACTGTAATATTACACTGTGAGTCGATCTTATGCTTGTAATTTGAAGATGTAGTATTGCGCGGGTTGACCGTATTGGATTTCGAAGTTGGCGAGTGGGGTTCGTTGCTTGTTTGTGGCAATGCTGGTATGGGATTTTCTACAGTCCTCAATTTTGAGTTGCCGACCGAAGAGTATTTAATGATCTGGCAGCACCCACCTCCAACTTGTGATTGACCGTTACATTATAACGAACACACCACACGGCGGCTGAAAGGGCGAGCATGTTCGAGCGCTATAACCACCAGCCTGAGAAGGGTGTCGAATCCGTGTGATACTACAAAATATTCCTTGCATTAATTGTGTGTGTGTGTGTTATATGATCGAGAGTCGATCTCTTAACGTGGATGGTGTGTGGTAGGGTACTGTTGACTAACCGCCTTCCCTTCTCTCTGGTCAACAGTTCATCATCATCAGGGATGGCGGCAGATTGCCTTAGTGGATTTGCTATAAATACAAAATACAAATAAGAAACTGTGGAAGAGAGGAACCAAAATAAATATATGTATCTTCTTTAAGATGGTTTTGAAATAAAGTTAAACTCATAGCTCTGTGACTATTTTTTTATGCGTATGAATTAACAAAACCCTGTTAGTTATGGCTACAATGTTGAAATCATACCGATGGTGCCAGGAAATACAAATAATAAGGTGACTTGATACAAAGATCTCTTGTTTAGGGTCTCACTAAACAAATAAAATTAATTTCTACAACTGCAAACCTAGTGCTGTTGTTAACAAATGACTCCCAACAACAGCACGCAAAATGGTAATGTTAACAAATGACTCCCAACAACAGCACGCAAAATGGTAATGTTAACAAATGACTCCCAACAACAGCCCACAAAATGGTGATGTTAACAAATGACTCCCAACAACAGCCCACAAAATGGTGATTTTAACA
>NW_013676161.1:2702-15477 GCF_000517525.1 Limulus polyphemus
CCATGAATTTAATGTATTAGTCCGTATTTAACACCATGACTTTAATGTATTAGTCCGTATTTAACACCATGACTTTAATGTATTAGTCCGTATTTAACACCATGACTTTAATGTATTAGTCCGTATTTAACACCACGACTTTAATGTATTAGTTCGTTCTTAACACCAGGACTTTAATGTATTAGTCCGTATTTAACACCAGGACTTTAATGTATTAGTCCGTATTTAACACCATGACTTTGCGAAACACTATTTTTGAGTACAATTTTTTTTTAATGTTTTAAGTGTTTTTTTTCGGTACTTCTGTCGAGAAGAACGATTATGCAGAAGATACCGTGTTTTCCGTAGTGTAGCAGAGTAAAATGTTTGCATTTGGTTGTTCTTTTATACCTGAGAGGGAATGAACGCCAAAATGTTTCATACTTGGAGGAATAACATCCAGAGTGTTTTATACCTGGGAAGGAATAAACGCCAAAATGTTTTATACTTGGAGGAATAACACATCCAGAGTGTTTCATACCTGGGAAGGAATAAACGCCAAAATGTTTTATACTTGGAGGAATAACATCCAGAGTGTTTTATACCTGAGAGGGAATGAACGCCAAAATGTTTTATACTTGGAGGAATAACATCCAGAGTGTTTCATACCTGGGAAGGAATAAATGCAAAATGTTTTATACTTGGAGGAATAACACATCCAGAGTGTTTTATACTTGAGGGTGGGAATAAACGCCAAAATGTTTAATACGCGAGGGAATAACAGCCAGAGTGTTTTATACCTGGGGGGTGGGAATAAACACCAAAATGTTTAATACGCGAGGGAATAACAGCCAGAGTGTTTTATACCTGGTGGGGGGGGGGGGATAAACGCCAAAATGTTTTATACCTGGGGGGAATAAACGCCAGAATGTCTTATACTTGGAGGAATAACATCCAAAGTGTTTTATACCTGGCGGGGTGGATAAACGCCAAAATGTTTTATACTTGGAGGAATAACAGCCAGAGGTTTTATACCTGGCGGGGGGGGGATAAACGCCAAAATGTTTTATACTTGGAGGAATAACAGCCAGAGTGTTTTATACCTGGCGGGGGGGGGATAAACGCCAAAATGTTTTATACTTGGAGGAATAACAGCCAGAGTGTTTTATACCTGGTGGGGGGATAAACGCCAAAATGTTTTACACCTGGGGGGGAATAAAGCCAGAAAGGTAGTCTATATCAAAGAAGTTGTCAACATTTTCCACAACTATAAAGTGGCTAACACGTGATTAACCACGCGAATAAGCAAGGTATATAGGAGTTTACTAAGAACATATCGTACCGTATTCAATATTTACAGGAAAGCTAATATGGCTATCTTCTATTGTCCCTGATATTGAACTGTTGACCAGACTAAATGCAGCTAGTCAACAGTAGAGGTTTTCGATTGTTCCAATATATCCAAGCATTCGAAATATTGTCGTTACGTTTGTTTGTTGTTAAGCACAAAGCTACATAATTTGCTGTCTTTGTTCGTTTGTTTTTACACTGTGTTACGTGTCTAATTTGTCACTGTGTCCCTGTATTTTCTATGTCATATAATCATGCGCAGATCTGGGGGTAGGCCCAGGGGATCCAGATCCTCGTCCACTTTTGTTACAGAAATTTATAGCTGTATTCTTTCATATTGTATAAAGAAGCGAGGATCTAGTGTAAGGTTTCAGGGGGCGAACCCCCCGCAACATTTTTTTTTTCAGAATTAATAACTATATTGTTTAATGTAATATAAGCAGGAGCGGGTTTAAGGGAGGGGCGGGCCAAAATCTCCTCCCCCACCTATTTTTTTCAGAAATTAATAATTGTTACTTAATGTTATATAAGTAGACACAGATCTATGGGTAAACCCACCCTATTTTTTTTAGAAATTAATAAAATACAGCCAATAGTATGAAAGATAAATATCAGATGTCAGTGTTTTATTTCAATTACAGTAAAAGCTTCTTTTTTTTTCTCAAGTTCTTTTGAAGTCAACACAGCTGGAGTCTATAGCAATCTGGTTAAAGCTTCAGCCAATAACTGATTATGTCTAAACAAATACAACAATATGAACGTCAGTTAAACGTTGCCATGGTAAATCTTCGCACCTTGGCCTTTTTTTATCCTGTCGCTCTAACAATGTGTACGTGCTCTAGACTTTAGAGATATGTTTCATCAAAGTTAGTATTACTGGGGATACCTGTTATAGATTTTTTATAAGATTGTTTGAAGTTAGAATACTCGAGAGAAAGAACGATATTTTCGTATTCTTGATATCCAAAATACGCGATAGACCTTTGAAATCACTGGATTATAATCCACCTGAAATACCCAAATTGATATTGTAGGCTTTCTAAGTTATTTTATTTCTAAAGTTATTAGTATTTTGTATTTTCAATAAAAAAAAAACAAACAAACGTAAGCTTTCAGAATTGTCTATTTTATTCTTTCATTAACATCGGTACTGTTTGTCATTCATGATGTTAGAAAAACATGTAGATTAATTAAAAAAGTCTGGATAAAAATGAATAAAAACCCTATATTTTTGAAAGGTGGACCTTTCCTTTTCAGAAGAAACTGTTTGTCAAATATCATGTATTAATTTGTGCGCGTTTTAAAAAAAAAAAATTATTTCCAACTATAACAGAAGTATTCAACTTGTTTGCTAGAAAATTCTCGCACCAGTGATCGAAATGTCGTTCCTGTTCTAAAACCAAGCTTACTTACTGTAAAAGCTGTAACTTGTAATATCGCGAACCACGATAGTGGTTCATAATAGGGTTCGCCGAGGAGTTTTTAGAAAAATTCTAATAAAACATACGGGCAAAAACCATCTTACAAAGCAGACTTGTTCCTAAAACAATGCTCTAGTCCTTCTATCTCAATGGTTAAGGCTGCTAAAATATTGATAATAGCAAATATGTTGTTTTTCCGATTTTTAGACAAAATTCAAAGTTCATCCATTTGTTCTTCATATTAGTAATATTCATATTATTTTTGTTTCAAAAGCCAATAGAAAAAACGGCTATGAAAATTTTATTCAAACATGGACAGACCTACTAATATAACACGCAGGAACGTAGGTTTTAGGACTATTTTTATGTTGATTCTTGAAAGAGAAGGGACGAATTTTCATCAGTTTTTTCATCGCTACTGGCCAAGTTTCTCTTCGAAACCTACAGTAAAAACGGTTAGGTATACCGATGAAAAAACTGATGAAAATTCGTCCCTTCTCTTTCAAGAATCAACATAAAAATAGTCCTACAACCTTCGCAGGGGTTTATTTAGTAGCTGTGCATAGATTTTGGCACGCTACTGGCCAAGTTTCTCTTCGAAACCTGCAGTAAAAACGGTTAGGTATACTGCGCCAAAATCTATGCACAGCTACTAAATAAATCCCTGCGAAGGTTGTAGGACTAATTTTAAGTTGAATCGTGAAAGTCGAGATTTCCACCCACTAAAATTTTCTAAGTTCTTCTTAGCTACCAACATAAGCTCTTTGAAGCATCGCAGAAACGTAGAAGCCATTGAATCACCGTTATACTAGTCGGAAATGCTTCGTTTCATTACAGTAAACAATGTGTATATTTATAACAGTGTCTCTAGCCTTATTATTATTGATTAATATTTTATCATTGATGTTTTAAGAATGATAAAGTTCACTTTATATAAAAAAAATCATTGTTTTAACAGTCTCAACAAGTAGTAATACCTTTAGTTCATCAACAAAGTTTCAATACATTTATACAGTAATCTTGTAGGGATTTAAAGGTAGAAACCCACAGAACGCTATTTATTCGTATTACTTTCAGGTTGTTACAGGTTTGTACTACTTCCCTTGTATGATACATTTATGTACAACGGTTTAGGATGAACGAAATAACTTAACCCTAAATTTTTGTATTTGAAAACAGGATTTACCCCAGTTCTTGTACATGTTCTCCGTACATTTTAAAGCAGTTAAATATTAATTCTAAGTATTTAAACAATTTTAACTTGTATCGTACTAAACGTATTACTATTTGGTGACATCTTTAAAACAATGATTTTTTATATAAAGTAAACTTTATCGGCCTTAAAACATCAATAATTAAATATTAGGAACTCGAGTGAACATTTTTATTTGACATGTTATATCTAAAATACGATATAGGACATCTATCTACCAAATAAGTAGCTAGTCATCACAACCCACCGCCAACTCTTGGGCTACTCTTTTACCAACGAATTGTGAGATTGACCGTCACTTTATAACGCCCCCACGGCTGTGAAAGGGCGACCATGTTTGGTTTCGTTTGTTTGTTTGTTTTTAATTATGCACAAAGCTACACAAGGGCTATCTGTGCTCTGCCCACCACGGGTATCGAAACCCGGTTTCTAGCGTTGTAAGTCCGCAGACATACCGCTGTGCCACTGGGGGGCGCGAGCATGTTTGGTGTGACGGGGATTCGAGCCCACGACCCGCAGATTGCGAGTCGAGTGTCCTAACCACAAACAAAAATTAGTAGTAATCTTCTTTCTATACGTGCTATTGGGTAGTTTATCGAAAACGGGAAGGATCGTGAGAATTTTGTTTGTTTGTCTTAGCGCAACGACAAACTCTGCTATCTGCGCTCTGTACACAGCCGGGAATCTAGCCCTGGATTTTACTGTTGTAAATTATTACAACCGGGACACGTTTGGTGTACCGCATGATAACAGTGGTCGTAAACAACATGTATAGGTGTTTCAACATTCGCTATACATTTATTAGGACTAACTCTTCTGCCTTATCAGGAGTAACAAGGCTTAATGAAGAAAGTCGATTACGAGTTATATTTAAACAAACTAGATACAGAACAACAATGTGTTTTGTTTTTACTGAAATATTTGAAGATGTGTTTGTTATTATAGAGTAAACACGAGAAAATACTACATATGATATTATTGTTGACAAATCACGGGAATTTCAATGTATACATATAGTGACCAACCGGCTTTAAGTATAACATTACTCAGTTACCTGGCTGCTTCAGATAACTGTGATGAAACCCTTATTCTGACGTAATGTGGTCTGAGTAATGGGCGTCATCACATCCACGTATCGCTATTGGTCTTTTAACGATAGTGCGTGAGTTTTTCAAGTTTTGTTTGTTTCTAATGTTCGCGTGAACCTACACATTGAACTCATAGACGAGAGGAAAGCCAGCTAGCCAAACAGCACCCACCGCCAACTCTTGGTCTACTCTAATCTAAAAATGGGATTTGACAGTCACCCTTATAATACACTCACGGCCACAAGCGGGGAGCACGATTTTGCATCAGTGCAGCGGAAACCGGGAACTTTCAGATCCACAGTCCGGCACGATAACCACTGAGTCACACCCGGTACTTCACTAAGCCTGGTTTGTCACAAATATCACAGCATCTGTAGTTACATTTGTAACTGTAATAATATTGTAATTCCGAGTTTTATTTTTGTTTAAAACGTCATATTCTGAAATTACGTACATTTAATATATAGGTGTACTTTGTCATAAGCTTGAAATATTTCATAAAGATTTTAGAATATTATCATGTTTGTGACATCTAGTGGGCAGATAAGGAACCATTTTTACTCATTATTTAAACATAACTACCAAGTGAAACCGGTTGATCGGGCTAAGACGGAAATTTTTCCTCTCTGCGATTTGACTAGTGAAACGGAAGATTAGCTTTACGCCAACGTTTTTTTTATATTTAGTAGCTGAAACGTCTCCTTTCATATCTAGAAACTGACATTTCTAGACGCATTACAATATGAATGAAGACACAATAAGATCATTTCTATACATGAGGATAGTTATTTGCAGCCATAAATAATGAATTACAAATAATGGCATTAAATCCTACATCTTGGTGTACTACACAGATGCAATTTTTGTCAGCTTATTGGATAGAGAAATGTATTACTCCGCTCGTTGGGAATGTGATAAAATATTTAAACTTCCTAAATACCATACTTGAAGCCAATAAGTATCGCTATGATTCTTTCATGAGTGTATATTTTCTCATCCAGAACCAACCATTCATCAATCAATAAATGACAACCTGTGGGGCGGGGTGTGAAATCTGACTTATGCCTTTCATCACTGCAATAGATTTTACTGTCCAAAAAGTGTTTCTGCTCTAAGTTCTAAGTATTTTTTATTACTTCGCTCTTGTTATAATAAAACAACTGAAGCTAGATGTTTGGATCACCCCTAGTTTTAGGTCATTTAAATTAAAGGTCTATAGTTATGTTTTTAAATATTTTTCTATACTTGGATTAACCTTAAATCGATTGATGAGTGGTATTGACAAGCAGATTTCTCTCCAGTTATATCACTTCAAAATTAAGAACAGTTATCTCAGGTAGCATACCATTCCGTGAATACCCAAAACAATCAAACAAACAATGAGTGTATGGAACACGTGGAAACACCTTCGAACACAGGTGCTCTGGATTATTATTTTTACGATGAATCTTGTCATTAGTGCGTCAGGTTCAGGGATGGATCATTATCATTATTATTATATCAGACGCATGGATCCACTGATTTGTGATAATCCACATGAAACCTTTCATGATTTTTAGAGGACATTCGTTGTTTACTACATGGAATGACATGAATAGGCTTGAATAAACATGTCTGCTTGCTGTGTTAGGCCTATTGATCCTTAACAAAAATCAATAATTTTCTCTTCGGGACTTAATGGTGATAACTCCATGTGCCATTTTACTTTCCACAAATTAACTCTCGAAACTATTAATTTTCTTGCTTCATTTATAAGAGCGATTCGATTATGCTAATGCAGGAGCTTGTCGTCATGGTCACGAGCGAGATGTTAACACCTATATAGTAGGTTCACGGCGAATTTCCTACCATTAGACAGGTTAATAATATCAGAAAAGCTTTGGACTAAAAAATAATCTCACACTTCTTTCCGAATAAAGAGAAAAAGATGTAAAGTCAGTCTGGAGCTCACCAGTTTTCAAACGACAACAAATAAAATCAAATAACAAAAGGTCAACGAATACCGTATGGAAAAGTAACAAAGTATTATTGTAGCTTTAAAATCCGGTGCTGGCAGTAACTAATATTTAAGCGTTTATCTTACAACAAAAAAACAAGAAGTTTGACCTTTCAGCTACAGCTTGGGAGTGGTGGAAATTTAAAATTACTTCGCATGTTTGCAAAATCTCCCTATAACCCCGAAAATCTAAAAATAAAACATTTTTTTTTTAAATTCTCTTGACGATTCTTATATATATATATATATATACACACACACACACACTCGTCAGACATTCCATAAACTCGTCAGCTGGTAGAACATTATTATCGTGAATTGTAACGTCCTTTGTAAGTCGATTATCTTCCAACCAGAAGCAACAAATTTGATGTTAGAAGCTGACTGTTTATACCACGCGCCATCTTTCCCGTCACATTTCTCTGTCAGTTTCGTGTAGGAAGTTGGTTTTTATCTGTCAACTTATTATGATACATTAATAGCAGATACAAACATGTACTTGACAGCGTACACACAGCAAGAAGTCGAGTATTGAGTGGCTTCTTTTTCGTGTAGGAAAAGGAAAGAAAAATATGCCTAGTTTTGCCATGAATGATTAACTCATTACATTAGATATGAGGAAATTGTTTAACTCATTATATCAGATATGAGGACGTTGTTTAACTCAATAAATTAGATATGAGAACGCTGTTTAACTCATTACATTAGATATGAGGACGTTGTTTAACTCATTACATTAGATATGAGGAAATTGTTTAAATCATTACATCAGATAAGAGGACGTTGTTTAACTCATTACATCAAATATGAGGACGTTGTTTAACTCAATACATTAGATATGAGAACGTTGTTTAACTCAATACATTAGATATGAGGAAATTGTTTAAATCATTACATCAGATAAGAGGACGTTGTTTAACTCATTACATCAAATATGAGGACGTTGTTTAACTCAATACATTAGATATGAGAACGTTGTTTAACTCAATACATTAGATATGAGGACGTTGTTTAACTCATTACATTAGATATGAGGAAGTTGTTTAACTCATTACATCAAATATGAGGACGTTGTTTAACTCATTACATCAGATAAGAGGACGTTGTTTAACTCATTACATCAGATATGAGGACGTTGTTTAACTCATTACATCAGATATGAGGACGTTGTTTAACTCATTACATTAGATATGAGGACGTTGTTTAACTCATTACATCAAATATGAGGACGTTGTTTAACTCATTACATCAAATATGAGGACGTTGTTTAACTCAATACATTAGATATGAGGACGTTGTTTAACTCATTACATCAAATATGAGGACGTTGTTTAACTCATTACATCAAATATGAGGACGTTGTTTAACTCATTACATCAAATATGAGGACGTTGTTTAACTCAATACATTAGATATGAGGAAATTGTTTAAATCATTACATCAGATATGAGGACGTTGTTTAACTCATTACATCAGGTATGAGGACGTTGTTTAACTCATTACATTAGATATGAGGACGTTGTTTAACTCATTACATTAGATATTAGGTTAACATATATATATATATGTGTTCATTAAATATTCAGCAAACAATACATCCGTATCAGGTTAACAGGTAAGAAATAATTATTGTAACTAGATATTAACACTATAAACGTATCTGATTAACAGTTAAACTTATTCATTTGATTATTGTCATTAGATGTTATTGTAGGTTAAGTACGTGTACAATATCATTCATTAATCATAGGTATACTGTTAACATCTATTAACAATCTGTCATTAGTGTTGTGTTATACAGTACATAATTATTAAGTGACCCTACCTATTATACTACCAATGAACTTCCTTATGGTCTATCCACTCAATCTTTGCCTTAACTATCATCAATTCTCGGTTAATCAAATAATTAATTAAAATTCCCCCCAATAGATTAAAGCTACCTTCACTTCCAATTAACTACAAGCTAAAAGACCCCACTTCACAGAAAATGTTCCAAACACAACTGAATTTATAAAAGCACAGTGTGATTTCTGGATCTTATGCCGAAACGTTTTTTTAATAATTTCCAATACCAGCTGACCAAACAGAACTCGCCTCATTGTTTAATGTATTTTATTCTATTTAATTGTCTTGCTCAATGAACTGAGCGCGGTCCTTGTTCAGCGTGCCAGTCTGCGAGTCATAGTTCCATGTTGTGTCTCGATGTGTCAAAATCGCGCTCCGCGCTTTGGAGCTTCAAGTCGTTATAAGAGTGACGGTCAAATCCAACTATTCAATTATAGCAGTCCAAGAGCTGATTGTAAGTGCGGTTCACTCTTTGTCTTTCTTTTAATCTATATCTTCTACGTCATGGGCAATTAGTGGGGGGGGGATATACCTCGTGTATATTTATACAAATATCAGTAAAAGCAAACAAACCGACTCAACTTATTAATTTTCAAGACGTTGAATATTCTTTCAAGAACACATTCTGCCTCTTACTATTATAAATATATTATAACATGGCGCTTCTTTGCAACTCACCGACAATGTGTAATTGATAAAAAATATATTTAAAACTCTCAAAATTAGAAATAAATATATAATTCTTTATTATGAAAAAGGTTGCATTATATTAAATAATTCCAAGTATGCAAGTCACGTGACAACCACGGCCGATATAAAGTCGTGGCGGAACAGAGTGTATCAGAATTACATTTCACAATTATTTGGCGTTTTTGGAAATGACTTTTTTTTCCGATACAAAATATTCGTACACTTACGTAAAGATATTTTCACATGAAAAATTTAAGGAACTTAGAATTTCCAAGACAAGAATATCTCCTGTACTTGTAATATCGTCGAAAACAAAGGAACATGTGTCAACTTAGGGTACAAGGACCATTCAGAAAGAAACCTGCAACAAGTCGTACCAAGCCCTGGTAAGCAACGTGCGACATCTCTTGAGAATCCACGTGAACAACGTCAGTGGTGAAAGGCGTCCACGAGTCCCTGGAATCACTTCGCAATATAACAAAGAAGTATCTCCATCCAAAAAAGTATCACAAATTGCTTTCATGACATACCAATTCAATCGTCGCATACCTCAATTAGACAGGGAATAAAACGGGGATTTATGCTATTCCATACAACACCATACCGGTTAAGTCCCTAGATGCAGCGTCTATGGATTTATGTGCGATTGTACTGTTGAAACTGGCGCTGGGAAACCGTTGTTCTCGTATTTTAGATCGATTATAGAAAGCATACATATAGCAGTGGTGTGCTTTGTACATGACAGCCTTACGGTTGGGTCTATTCCAACTGAACGACGTGGTGATGTTCCAAAATCGTTTTAATATAACATACTTGACATCTGTTGTTAACGAATTCTGTATTTTTTTTTTGTCTTCTTAACATTACTTCACGAATTCGACGTAATTATAATATGTGCATGTCTGTTTGTCTACATAAAGCGTCAAACCTTGTTTCCATTGAAGTTTTAATGTGATAAAGTTGTAAAAAATGGGGGGGGGTCTAGTTTGCAGTTTTCACACTAACCAAGTTTCTGATCAAACATACATCTTTCAAAATTAGGGATAATTCTGACAGTAACTGCCACCTTGACTTGTGAATCTTTTCGTGTTGGTTTTATGCAAATTAACTTCTGAAAATCAGACTCATTTACCACGAACCAAATGGCACAAAATTTAAAAAGGAAATCATTTTTACACAAATAAAAATAAATTAAAACGTTTGTTAATATTGTATCAAGAACTGATTATCAATGATATCCATTAAACTAATTATCAAAATATAAACGAGTGTTATAATATAAAAACATCTGCTTGGTAAAATGACGAATCTTATTTTCATGAAAAACATTATTAATCTGTTATTATTAAATAGTTATTTATTCTTACACCGATCACTATCGAATTTTATATTTCATATTAAAAGCTACAATACTCAATGTAAAGAAATGATCGAATAATTTTTTTTTTTCATGTGAAACATGAACCCAAATAAAGCATCAGTGGGCTTAATTGTAATGTTTTATTCTAAATAATATTTGTGTTTTTTTGTGTGAAACTCGTGTTATTAGGGACCGTGTAATCGACGAAGATATGGACCCACAAACAACTTATTTGTTTGTTTCTTAAAAAGCACAAAGCTATGGGCTACTTGTGCTCTGCCCAATGCGGGTATTGAAACACGAATTTTAGAGGCTTAAGTCCCCAAATTTACCGCGGGGTCATCCGGAAAACAATTTAATTCATTCATAAACAGTTTAGAAAATTATGTCCGTTATGAAGGATTTAATTTTTAATCCTTTAATTTGTAGGCCTATTTTTCCAGTTTTGTTTTTATTTCCACACACATACACCAAAAAGTAAATAACTATAAAAAATATAAGACACTCCATTGTTCTGTTTAAATATTTATACGAAAGGGAACAATGAGATTATATTTCCATAAAATTCACTCGCAAATGGAATTAATTTTATGCAAATAGGCCTGCATATGCAGTGAGAAAATCGAACTTCTGCTTTGTATGTAGACAATTTAAGTTTACACTTAGCAATTCAGTGTTTGAATGAGGAACGTTAAGATCCAAAACACAGTTGGTGTTTATCCTTTCTTGTTTTGTTTTTAATATTGTGGCTTATTTGAGAGATTTCTGGCAAATATACATCAAGGCGAGTGTTGCGTTAACCGTCCCTAACTTTGAGCTGATGGACCAGAGGGAATGAAGTAGTTAACAGTACAAACCATCAACTCTTGGCCTACTCTTGTGTGATCCAATAGAGAGATTCGACTGTTACTCTTATAGCACACTAATGACACATAATATGAAGCGCGGTTTTACGGCAGTATAACGCAAACCAAGAACCCTCGGATTCCCAATCTAACCAATCGGCCACTCGATTTGGTGTTTGGTTAAGATTTTATTTTACATTAACTGCAAACTTACTATACCAAAATTGTTACACGACTTTAGTCATTGCTGAGAAACGTCATTTGTGATGTTCTGTATAATGAAAGTACAGAATAAGTAATTGTGAAAATATTTTTTTTATCATTCTGACACATCCGTAACGAACGTTTCGATAACAACTGTTAACTTATTTTACACTGTCATAAAAACGGGGTGAGCCCACCACTGGCACAGCGGTATGTCTGCGGACTTACAACGCTAGAAACCGGGTTTCGATACCCGTGGTGGGCAGAGCACAGATAGCCGTTTGTGTAGTTTTGTGCTTATAAAAGAAATACGGCTATTACATCACTGTATCTTCACGACTAATTTATTGACGTAACAAATACGGCTAAAATAGCTCCTGTATTTCCACGGTTACTTATTTACATAACCAGTACGGATATTACAGCCCCCTGTATTTCCACGGTTACTTATTTACATAACCAGTACGGATATAACAACTCCTGTATTTCCACGGTTCCTTATTTATATAACCAGTACGGATATTACAGCCCCCTGTATTTCCACGGTTCCTTATTTATATAACCAGTACGGATATTACAACTCCTGTATTTCCACGGTTCCTTATTTATATAACCAGTACGGATATTACAGCCCCCTGTATTTCCACGATTCTTTATTTATATAACCAGTACGGATATTACAGCCCCTGTATTTCCACGGTTCTTATTTATATAACCAGTACGGATATTACAGCCCCTGTATTTCCACGGTTCCTTATTTATATAACCAGTACGGATATTA
>NW_013676161.1:16477-18324 GCF_000517525.1 Limulus polyphemus
TATTACAACTCCTGTATTTCCTACCGGTACCGTTATTTATATAACCAGTACGGATATTACTAGCCCCCTGTATTTCCACGATTCTTTATTTATATAACCAGTACGGATATTACAGCCCCTTGTATTTCCACGGTTACTTATTTATATAACCAGTACGGATATTACAGCACCCTGTATTTCCACGGTTCCTTATTTATATAACCAGTAAGGATATTACAACTCCTGTATTTCCACGGTTCCTTATTTATATAACCACTACAGATATTACAACTCCTGTATTTCCACGGTTACTTATTTATATAACCAGTACGGATATTACAGCCCCCTGTATTTCCACGGTTCCTTATTTATATAACCAGTACGGATATTACAGCCCCCTGTATTTCCACGGTTCCTTATTTATATAACCAGTACGGATATTACAGCCCCTTGTATTTCCACGGTTACTTATTTATATAACCAGTACGGATATTACAGCCCTCTGTATTTTCACGGTTCCTTATTTATATAACCAGCACGGATATTACAGCCCCCTGTATTTCCACGGTTCCTTGTTTATATAACCACTACGGATATTACAGCCCCTGTATTTCCACGGTTCCTTATTTATATAACCAGCACGAATATTACAGCCCCTGTATTTCCACAGCCCCTTATTTATATAACAGTACGAATAACATAGCCCCTGTATTTCCACAGCCCCTTAATTATATAACAGTACGAATAACATAGTCCCATATCTCTATGCTTCCACCATTCCTTACTTTATATCAACCGTTGTACATCTTTATATAACGTACGGGTCTCTAAGCTAATTTTTCCCTTATCTATGACACCAGGTAAGCTTTTATAATATTCAAGTCTTAAAAGTTGAATTGCTGGTTGTTTAGATTTCGTTTGGCCACCAAGCCACGAGCGAGTATTCATTTAAGTAGCTTAGCGAATATTACAGGGTAGTAAACTGAAGGAAACATGCGCGTGAAATAAGTCACCCGTGAAACAAAACTTTACGGGTCTATTTCTTGTCCAACGCCACTCACACTGTTTATTGAAGTGGTGCTAGTAACTACTGGAACCAGCCGTTTAAATTGGATATGTTATAAATCTTTAATAACCCTCGCGATTTTAAGCATGCTAGTGTACAATTATAACACACACAGTATATTTTATGGGATACTCCGATTTATTACCTACCAACATAACGCATGTTATTACCAGTATCATGAGATATGGTCATACTATAAAGGTATAGACAAGAAAAATCAGACGACCTGTCCAGCTGTTCTATAAAAATTTATATCGTTTTCTTGTTTGTGTTTTTTTAGTATTTAGTTCACAATGAGAAATATTAGAAATTATAGGGCCTACAATAACAATAGCATCTAATGACAGTAAGTATGTGTACAATATCATTCATTAATCATAGGTATACTGTTAACATCTATTAACAATTATTGTTATTGTAGGTCCTATGATTAATGAATGATATTGTACACGTACTTATTGTCATTAGATGCTTATACTTTAACATCTATAAACAATACCTACAATAACATCTAATGACAATAATCAAATGACAATAAGTACGTGTACAATATCATTCATTAATCATAGGTATACTGTTAACAGCTATTAACAATAGCATCTAATGACAATAAGTACGTGTACAATATCATTCATTAATCATAGGTATACTGTTAACAGCTATTAACAATAGCATCTAATGACAATAAGTACGTGTACAATATCATTCATTAATCATAGGTATACTGTTAACAGCTATTAACAATAGCATCTAATGACAATAAGTACGTGTACAATATCATTCATTAATCATAGGTATACTG
>NW_013676162.1:0-2376 GCF_000517525.1 Limulus polyphemus
GTATTATTTTTAAGTTTATTGTTTCGTACGTGTAAAGTTACCAACTGTAGTACAGTATTATTTTTAAGTTTATTGTTTCGTACGTGTAAAGTTACCAACTGTAGTACAGTATTATTTTTAAGTTTATTGTTTAGTATGTGTAAAGTTACCAACTATGGTACAGTATTATTTTTAAGTTTATTGTTTCGTACGTGTAAAGTTACCAACTGTAATACAGTATTATTTTTAAGTTTATTGTTTCGTACGTGTAAAGTTACCAACTGTAATACAGCATTATTTTTAAGTTTATTGTTTCTATCGTGTAAAGTTACCAACTGTAGTACAGTATTATTTTTAAGTTTATTGTTTCGTACGTGTAAAGTTACCAACTGTAGTACAGTATTATTTTTAAGTTTATTGTTTCGTACGTGTAAAGTTACAAACAATAAACTTAAAAATAATACTGTACTACAGTTGCTGTTGTCAAGTCTATTACCCTAAAGTTATTCTAGTTTGTTATATATGCATTTGCAAAATCTGCTACTCTGGCGTTTATGTAGTTTGATAAATATTCAGTTGCTAAAACTAGTATAGTACTGTTCCTTTGGTTTAATAGTGTCCAATTCCAGCATTTCTGACTGTTCTTTTCTTCTAGATTAGCAAGTGTTTAGTTAACAAGTCTGGTTCTGCGCTATTCTTTAGCGAATTAAGTGTCTCTTTGGCAAGTATAATGGTGTACAGTTCTACTAGTACATTATCTATCCAGTTGCCCCCCAGTAGTACAGCGGTATGTTTGCGGACTTACAACGCTATAATCCGGGTTTCGATACCCGTGGTGGGCAGAACACAGATAGCCCAAAGTGTAGCTTTGTACGTAATTACAAACAAAATCTATCCAGTTGCCAAGTTTGTTCTCACAGATTACCAAGGTCTAGTACTCAAGTCTAAACAATGTATTGTTCTTCTGGTAATTTCTAATTTCCCATGCGTTCAGTTTCCAAGTCTAGAAACTTAATTGATCATCTGGAACTGTTCTTCTAGTATTTTATCTCTTCAGTTTCCAAAAATAATATTGTTTTGCTCTTCTAATTATGACGTGTTTAGTTTTCTAAGTATATTCAGCTATAACTAACACGTGAGTTGTTATTATTTCAACAACATTGCGGTTGTTTCATTTCAAACTAATCTCCAATCTTTTATCTGATATAAAAACTACCAAGTGACAGAATTAATTATTCAAAACAAGAAAAACTTTGGTTCTAAGATGTACCATTTAATAAAATTAATTGAGTTTGACAAGTTTATTTGTTTGCTTCAGAATTTTCGGGCATAGTTTGTTTGTTTTTAATTATGCACAAAGCTACACAAGGGCTATCTGTGCTCGGCCCACCACGGGTATCGAAACCCGGTTTATAGCGTTGTAAGTCCGCAGACATACCGCTGTGCCACTGGTGGGCTCGCGCATAGCTACAAAAAGGCTAATCTGTACATAGCTGCACGTTATTTTAAATTGTTTATTGTTAGGCACACAGTTACACAATTTCCTATTTCTGCTGTTCCCACCACAGGTATCGAAACCCGATTTATTGCTGAGCAATTTTGAGTTGATAGAAAAGAAAGAAGGCAAGTTTTATTCAACAGCATCCGCCGACAAATTTCTATTCTGACTGGATAGTGGGATTTGACCGTCGCTCTTATAATGACAGCCCCCAATGCACGGAGCTCAACTTTGCGGTAAGCTTGTGTGTATGTTTGGAATTAAGCACAAAGCTACACAATGGGCCATCTGTGCTCTGCCCACCACGGGTATCGAAACCCGGTTTCTAGCGTTGTAAGTCCGAAGACATACCGCTGTGCTACTGGGGGCATTGCGGTAAGCTTGGATTAGAAATTATTGGATAACACGAATGAAAATTATAGGGTTACCCTTAACATGTAGATATTGTCACAATGTAGGCTTAGCATTCAACGAATACAACAATGAGTAAAAGCTCTTTATTGGAGGTCAAGTTTTCTCGATATTGCTATTGTTGTAAGAAGTAAAACTTATTCATAATTCTGTGTGTAACTTTAGGTCAATTATGCAAGAATCTACAAGTGGTTTCTTATTTCATCGGTGTAAGGATATACTTTTCTGCTAGCTTGTTTGAAATCAATGGTTTTAAGTATTGTTAACTGGTGTTTAGTCTTCTCTCCTTTAAACAATAATGGTGCAGGTCCCCTAGCGGCTTAGCGATATGTCTGTGGAGTTACAACGTTAAAAACCACGTTTCGATACCTTTGGTGGGCACAGTACAGATAGGCCCCGCACGGCCAGGTGGTTAAGGCACTCGACTCGCAATCTGAGGGTCACGGGTTCGAATCCCTCTCACACCAAACATGCTCGCCCTTCAGCCG
>NW_013676162.1:3274-10497 GCF_000517525.1 Limulus polyphemus
AAATTAGGGACGGCTAGCGCAGATATCCCTCGTGTAGCTTTGCGCGATATTCAAAAACAAACAAACAGTACAGATATCTCGTTGTGTAACTACACGCTTAATTACAAAAAATACCAAAAACAACCAAAGACTTTGCAGAGGTGGCGACATCTACTGTAGACATTTGTCACTGACGTAACAAAAGTAGCGAGAAATAATATTTCCAAATGAGATTAAAAACTTAAACTATTAGATTAGTTGATTTAATTGTCAGATTCCTATTTGTCAAGTATTTTTAACGTATAATATAATGAACTGTAAAAATTACCATTAATAATTGTTGTATGTCTAATTTGGAGTATACACAATTGAGATAAATATTAGTAGTTCTGTAGTACAAAGAAAATGCTCATGATAATTATATATGCTTATTTGTTTGTGAGTTAAGGTAAATTATTGTTGACTTTTGTAAGTAGTGTTGTCAGTGTGGAGAACATGGACATTACATCCAAAGGTCATATACAGTAACCGTCTTTGGAAGCTCTCGTAAGTATGGTACTTTCGTCCCTAACACATACATAATATTCTTAAAGCTAAACTAACTGACTAAGGAAATGACAACCCACTAATTCAACCTAACAGATACAAAAGCAATATTAACGCAATCTTGGGTAACTCGTGTTTTATACTATTCAGCCTGTTATAAAACTCCTATTCTGGAGAAATTCCAGACGCTGAGCAACGCCCATCACGCTATGTAAACCTCTAGATATGTCTAGACTAGATTAAAAACGTAGCCTACAACACTGCCACCTCTCTATATTGTGAACTTCCTTGAATAATCCTATGAAAAAAGAAAACAACGGTAAATTAAACCTCCAATGAAGTGACTTTTTGCTATTAACAACATTAATATTAATAAATATAGACATTACAATCATTAAATAAATAATTAAATGTATAAACAAAGTATAATTAAAATTTTGATTAATACATCGAAATATGTTTTACTTATTGTTCCTAGATTGTTCAGTCGCTAACTCTTTTTTGGTGGGATAATCTCCTATCCTTTATCATCATTTGCCGTCTTGTCACTGGGGGAATCCTCCTTAGGTAGATGGTTGAGGGAGCCTGCTGATGGTCCCAGTCTTGGTAAGACATTGTATGTGACCTCGATAGGAACCTCAGGCTCTTCAGCAAATTTAATAACCTCTTTCAAAGTTTTTTTTCTTAAGCTGACCACTTGGTCTGTCGTTGGCTGATGTAAATTAGTAAATGTTGTTTTTAGTATGAATTATGAACTTAGGCTTACCAGTGAATATTAGTTCAAGTAGCTTGTATAATTTGTTGTTTAATAATAAAAAAACTTTAATTATAATCAAGTGGCTTTCCATACCTCTTTTTACTAGTAATCCGAAAGAATTCGACCAACAATAGAAGCCGTTACAACATCAATGTAGAGATAAAGACTGTTGTTTTAAAGATAGTTTGGTTAAAAACGTGTCTATTTTACAGCATACATACAGACTTATAATTTGGTTTATAACGTGTCTATCGTACAGCTTACATACTGACTTATAATTTGGTTAAAACGTGTCTATCTTACAGCATACATACTGACTTACAATTTGGTTAAAAACATGTCTACCTTACAGCATACATACTGACTTACAATTTGGTTAAAAACATGTCTACCTTACAGCATACATACTGACTTTTAATTTGGTTGAAAACGTGTCTATCTTACAGCATACATACAGACTTATAATTTGGTTTAAAACGTGTCTATCTTACAGCATACATACTGACTTACAATTTGGTTAAAACGTGTCTATCTTACAGCATACATACTGACTTATAATTTGGTTGAAACGTGTCTATCTTACAGCATACATACTGACTTATAATTTAGTTAAAAACGTGTCTATCTTACAGCTTACATACTGACTAATAATTTGGTTAAAAACGTGTCTATCTTACAGCATACATACTGACTTATAATTTGGTTTATAACGTGTCTATCTTACAGCATACATACTGACTTATAATTTGGTTTAAAACGTGTCTATCTTACAGCATACATACTGACTTATAATTTGGTTTAAAACGTGTCTATCTTACAGCATACATAATGACATATAATTTGGTTAAAACGTGTCTATTGTACAGCATACATACAGACTTATAATTTGGTTTAAAACGTGTCTATCTTACAGCATACATACTGACTTATAATTTGGTTTAAAACGTGTCTATCTTACAGCATACATAATGACTTATAATTTGGTTTATAACGTGTCTATCTTACAGCATACATACTGACTTATAATTTGGTTGAAACGTGTCTATCTTACAGCATACATACAGACTTATAATTTGGTTGAAACGTGTCTATCTTACAGCATACATACAGACTTATAATTTGGTTTATAACGTGTCTATCTTACAGCATACATACAGACTTATAATTTGGTTTAAAACGTGTCTATCTTACAGCATACATACAGACTTATAATTTGGTTTAAAACATGTCTATCTTACAGCATACATACTGACTTACAATTTGGTTAAAACGTGTCTATCTTACAGCATACATACATATTTATAATTTGGTTTAAAACGTGTCTATCTTACAGCATACACACAGACTTATAATTTGGTTTAAAACGTGTCTACCTTACACCATACATACTGACTTATAATTTGGTTGAAAACGTGTCTATCTTACAGCATACATACTGACTTATAATTTGGTTTAAAACGTGTCTATCTTACAGCATACATACTGACTTATAATTTGGTTTAAAACGTGTCTATCGTACAGCATACATACAGACTTATAATTTGGTTTAAAACGTGTCTATCTTACAGCATACATAATGACTTATAATTTGGTTTATAACGTGTCTATCTTACAGCATATATACTGACTTATAATTTGGTTTAAAACGTGTCTATCTTACAGCATACATAATGACTTATAATTTGGTTTATAACGTGTCTATCTTACAGCATACATACTGACTTTTAATTTGGTTAAAAACGTGTCTACCTTACAGCATACATACAGACTTATAATTTGGTTTAAAACGTGTCTATCTTACAGCATACATACAGACTTATAATTTGGTTTAAAACGTGTCTATCGTACAGCATACATACTGACTTATAATTTGGTTTAAAACGTGTCTATTGTACAGCATACATACAGACTTATAACTTGGTTAAAAACGTGTCTATCTTACAGCATACATACAGACTTATAATTTGGTTAAAAACGTGTCTATCTTACAGCATACATACAGACTTATAATTTGGTTTATAACGTGTCTATCGTACAGCTTACATACAGACTTATAATTTGGTTGAAACGTGTCTATCTTACAGCATACATATCAACCAAATTAAAAGTCAGTATGTATGCTGTAAGGTAGACATGTTTTTAACCAAATTGTAAGTCAGTATGTATGCTGTAAGGTAGACACATTTTAACCAAATTATAAGTCAGTATGTATGCTGTAAGATAGACACGTTATAAACCAAATTATGAGTCTGAAACGTGTCTATCTTACAGCATACATACAGACTTATAATTTGGTTAAAACGTGTCTATCTTAAAGCATACATACATACTTTTAATTTGGTTTAAAACGTGTCTATCTTACAGCATACATACAGACTTATAATTTGGTTTAAAACGTGTCTATCTTACAGCATACATACAGATAATATATCAATAACGAGGGAAAATGTTCACTTATGTATTGTAGGTATTGTTTTAAAACTCCAGGAAGTTTGAAGTACCGAACTTTGAGGTTAAAATCAAAGTATTTAAATCTTGGAATTAAATTAAGAATATGAGACGAGAACGATTGAAAGGATTTAATGTTTATTGATATTTATAAAGTATTGTTGTGGGCACTTACCCCTGCTTTAGCATTTTAAGTCGCTCAGTATTTCTGTATATATTTTTGTTTTCTTACTGACCAGTCAGTAACTATATAGGATTCATTCTAGAATATTTATTTTATTTTTTGGAATAAAAACATCAACTACGCCAAACTGCTGAATACTTTGGAGCGTGTAGTAAAGAGCTTCTCGTTAGTATGAAAACAAAGTTTATTGTGATAAGACACGCGATTTTAGAGATTCGTAAGTCACGAATTAAAACTTAGTTCATCAGATCTGTTTTTTTTTTTTTGTAAACTACTAGTGTTTGTCGATGAAATGTATTTAATTTTAGAATGGTTATTTTAAAACAAAGATGATAGTTTCTAAATAAATGTAGGTTTAACACATATTTTATGTCTATAATAAAGTTGTTGGATCCTCGACTGATTTTTAGCGACCTCTAGTGTTTTCTTAAGGACACATAAATATAAAAAAAAAGGATTATAAATTTTTTTTAATGTTGAAAATTGTGATATTTCACTGACTTAAGCCTAACAAGATATCTCCTCAACATATAAACTGAAAAAAATTACTCTTTTTAACAATATAATTGTTTTGAATAATCTTGATTTGAACACACAGTTTCGTCCTAATTGTTTGTTTTGAATTCCGCGCAAAGCTACACGAGGGATATCTGCGCTAGCCGTCCCTAATTTAGCAGTGTAAGACTAGAGGGAAGGCAGCTAGTCATCACCACCCACCGCCAACTCTTCGGCTACTCTTTTACCAACGAATAGTGGGCTTGACCGTTACATTATAACGCCCCCACGGCTGAAAGGGCGAGCGTGTTTGGTATGACTGCAATCTGATTAGTTGAATATTTGAAAGAAGTAACAACAAATTCAGACAACTTATGTCAAAAAACGTCTTAATTAAATGTTCCTAGTATCCTACGAAAGGTTCCATATTATAAGATACGAAAAACTTAGAGCTACACCTTAAAGAAAATCCCACGATGGGCACAACAGATAGCCCAATGTTGTGGCTTTGCTCCATAACAAACAAAACTTTCTATATCTAACTTAGCCCTTCATTATTTGATGTATGATATTGGGTTTTCTTCAGTGCAAGGAACCTCGGTAGGATTTTAAATTACTGTTACCAGTTTCAATGAGCTGTTGTTGTATATTTTGATCTGGTTCGGCAACTGTTTGTGGACAACAACAACAAAGTTAAGGGAGGTTTTTAAGTACACATGATAGCGATATATACGAAGGAGTTTGCCACAGTTATTTCATTTAGAGTTATCCTACAGGGGTTTGTTTGTTTTGAATTTTCGCGCAAAGCTACACGAGGGTTATCTGCGCTAGCCGTCCCTAATTTAGCAGTGTAAGACTAGAGGGAAGCTAGTCATCACCACCCACCGCCAACACTTGGGCTACTCTTTTACCAACGAATAGTGGGATTAACCATCACATTATAACGACCTCACGGCTGAAAGGGCGAGCATGTTTGGTGTGACGGGGATTCGAACCCGCGACCCGCAGATTGCGAGTCGAGCTCCCTAACCACCTAGCCATGCTAAGCCTAACCACGTGGCCATGCCGGGCCTAGCCACGTGGCCATGCCGGGTTCGTCATGTTTACTACTATAGTATAAGGTTTTGCTTTGAAAAACGTTTTCATAAATGGGCAGATGTGTTTCTGTAGAATAAGACAGTTTAGGTAAAACCTGAGAGTTTAGGGAATTATGCAGTAAGTATACTACAAAAATAGTGGTATGCCTGCAGACTTATACTGCTAGAAACCGGGTTTCGGTACCCGTGGCTGGTAGTAAAAAACTGTCCCCCAGCGGCACAGCGGTATGTCTGCAGACTTACAACGCTAGAAATCGGGTTTCAATACTCGTAGTGGGCAGAGCACAGATAGCCCATTTTGTAGCTTTGTGCTTAATTACAAACAAACTTTCGAGCAATTGGAGCGCAACTGCTATGGACGTAATGAAACTGCTAGCGCATGGCAGCTGATTTTCGGAGACTGATACGAAATTCTCACTGGTATGGAACACAAAATTCCAATAAATACTTATTCGACATTGACATGAATGTTGAACATTGTTCATCGTGGTCCTCTTATAATGGTACTTTTACCCCTTTTTTTTAACCATTTACCATTCATATTGTAGATTCTGAGGAAAAACTATAGGTTTGGACGTTTGAAAATGAAACACTTGTAGATTACTTTTTCTTTGTTTGACTAGTCCACTGCTACCTTCATGTACTCAGAACCCGTTGAATTTTACACTTGTACTCTGTAGTAAAGTGTAGCGATCTGTGTGACCTCACTGGTTTAACGGCTTGTGATTATTCTTACCGGATCGCTGCCCTTCTGTGCAGTTATCACTATGTGTGTGTAGGGGGGATAGAACTACATTGGACGCTATTCTGATTGGCTAATTTGCAAGGGTGAAGGATCTTTGTAGCAAAGCTAGTTTGAATAGCAGTGGGTTGCTATTCTACTTAGATTTCCAGCCTTGTAGGGTAAATACTGACTTTTCCCTGAATTTATTGTACTTGACAAAAGTGACTTGAAGGAAAGTAACTGTACATTAAATAAAGAAAACATAAAGTTTCCTGACCATTTTCGATTGAAATTAATAAATGTAACTTTAACTTCATTCCAAGTTTAGTCCGAGTAATCCACGTTTCTTGGATCCTTCAAACTCGTAACGTGCGTTCTGTTGGTACATGTTTCTTGTCTCCACATTTATTTGTAAATGAAGAACATCAGTTTAAGGTTATTTGTGTATTTTTCTTTATCATCTTCTCATCTTAGTTCCGTTTTTTTTAAGCTGTCCTATCTGTCAGATCCTTAAACTGTGGTTTATTGTGACCAATAAAAAAGTTTGAAAATCACAATCATTGCAAAAATAATCTAATAATAATAATCCATCGAATTTAAAGTCATAATTCACGTTTTGGAAATTATTTTTTTAGTCATAGAGACTTTTTTCGTTTCGATTCCAAACGAAATTCATCATATGCAGCTGTATCTCCTCCCATTAAAATTACTTTTAATTAGTCGTGTAAAAACACGCACCGGACATTGGGGCTGTGGATGTCTTTATTAGTCCCGTAAAAACACGTTCCAGACATCAGGGCTGTGGATGTCTTTATTAGTAGCGTAAAAACATGTTCCAGACATTAGTGCTGTGGATGTCTTTATTAGTCGCGTAAAAACATGCACCGGACATTGGGGCTGTGGATGTCTTTATTAGTCCCGTAAAACATGTTCCAGACATTAGGGCTGTGGATGTCTTAATTAGTCCCGTAAAAACACGTTTCAGACATTAGT
>NW_013676162.1:11445-18370 GCF_000517525.1 Limulus polyphemus
GGGGGGGGGGGGGGGCATACTAGAAGGAATGGTACTTAAGACCGGGGGGTTTACCATAAATATTGGAAATAATTTTGGAAACGTTAAGATATAAAAGTCAAATAGTACGCCCTCTAGTGGCAATGTCTTTGTTTCCAGCTATATATCTCCCAGGATCGAAATATTGATACTCCATACAAAAAAAAAAAATGGCGACAAGACTTCATGTTTCAGTAGGAGGAAAGAGCAGTATACAAGTTTCTGAATGAGATATGCGAAACCGATACTGTTAATGACGTTATTAATAAAAGTGGTCAGGGCAGAAAAAAAAAATATCTGAAAATTATGGTAACTAACTCAAGATACGTTGTTTGCGAGACAGACGATGGTCGAGTTATTGCTGTAAATACAGTTATAGCATTAAGATCCACATTAGCAGGGAGATGTCTCAGTAAAAGTACTGCCGAGAAGACGAAACCAAACTAACAGGTTGAAATGGCGATCGAAGAAAGAAAAATAGAACGAGCACAGCTAGAGACGCGTGGTGTTTCCATAAATATCAAAGTGTGAACCAATTGCTGAACGGTGGAAAGGAGGACGGTATCATATGGACAGTACAGTAAATATCGGTACAAGTTTGGTGTTCTACACAAAAGTGATGGCACCTTGACTGCTGAAAAGCACATGTGGTTCCCAGACGAACAAAACTCACGGAGCAGGGATTCATCTTCTAATGTGGTGAAAACGTACCCCAACAATAAGGAGGCCAAAGGAACACTGAAGACTTTGGTTTAGCCTGCACAAAGTCCCGGTATGTAAAATTTTGAGCCTACTTGAGTATAGGTAAAAACTGAGAAAGTCAAAAGGTGACCAAAAACTTGTCTGAATTGTGGGTAGTAATACAGGACACTTAGAACAGTATTCAACAATGGTACTATAGCAACACGGAGAAAATGTATAAAAGGAGAAGTTCACATATATAACATTTTACGTCCTGATGTTTGTGACTCCTGAACGTATATTGTTTTTCTGTGTGTGTTTGTACAAGTGTGTATATAAATATGTGTGTTTATACAAAAATACATTGAATGTATTTTTTTTTTTTTATTTCTCATAGTCCTTGCTCTGCCATCGTTTCTAAAGCTGTTTCTTACGTCAAGGATGCAACCCACTTGACAGCCTTCCCTCTTTGAAAGGACGAGTATGTTCGGTGTGACGGGGATTCGAACCCGCGACCCTCAGATTGCGAATCGAGCGCCTTAACCACCTGGCCATGCCGGGCCACACTGAATGTATTGATTCCGCATAGAACGTTTTAGCATGTCTTCAAGTATTGATAATCTTACATTTTCATTATATATATTTCGTGGAATTATCCTGTAAACTGGTTATTTTCGACCCTTCATGTCCTTGCAATATTCTTTCGGAAATTTACAGTCTTTAACACCTATTTTCATGAATATATTTTCCATGCAGAAAAACTGATTGCGTGGGAGGGTTCACAAGTTAAAACAAGAAACACAAAACGTCTGAGATCTTCTACACGCCCACTCTTATTCCTACCGCAAGCCTACTGACGTCAAGGCTTTCGTTGTGACGTTTATCATCCGGGCACTCCCACAGCTGTCAATCCGCCATTGTGGTTCAAGGATCGCACGAAAGCACCTGCCACGGCGGGAGTCTTGCAGGAAAAGCTACTTTAGAAATATCTTGTGCCGGTGAATTTCCGATAGCTAAGCCTAAAACTTTGTCTCAAAGTTAACAGCTAGGAGTTGCTATCAACATATAAATTTTGATCACGTTTGTATTCCGATTTCTTTTGAGCATACGACATGAATGTGTGAGCGGTCGTCAACTTTACTGCACTCAACCAGCGATTACCATGACGCAAGGGTGGGTGCTGCTAACGCTGTTCCTGCTTTATCATGATGTGAAGGATGTCCGCCCGGAAAGCAATGTCGGTAAGGTTATGGGAATTATTTCTTTACAACTGTACCAGATGAAAAATAAGGCTTAGCTGAATTCAGCGAGCTTAATCACCTTTTGCTATCTTGTCACACTCGTTGACATTTTTAAAAAAATACTTTATTTTTTAATACTAATAATAATATTAAACCCAACATTTGGCTCTGGGTCATGTAAAATGACCGTTGGCACAATTTTACACTATGGACTGTTTTTTGTGTTTGTTTTTTTTTTGCTGGAAGTATTGTTGGAAGCGGAGACACGTAAGTCGAACATTATGAAGTAGGTTCTAATTACTGATTTGTATAAATTCACTATGAAAATTGAAACTGTACTCATTCTTCATCGTGTTAATACTGTTATATCGATAACTTGTATTATATAATTGTTTCCACAATAGTGTAGACATATCAAGAAACCTTATATTAACAATTAACGTATAATTATCCAAGTTGCACTAATACCTACGATTGTTTGTTGTATTGTAAACCTTGTATTGCATACTGGAGGGATTTACAGATTTACATAAAAGTTTAGAAAAACAACCTTTACACTCCAGATAAGTATAAAAGAATATATTTTTATTTCAAATATATTCTCAAAAACTACATTATTTTATATTTATCTGGACTGTAAAGATCGTATTTCTAAACTAATACCTACGATCAAGAACGCTGTGACATTTTGCGTAGACGAGGTTTTCGTGTATCCCAAGGGATGGTGTATCTGAACCCTAACTCCGTATATTTACAGCACCGACACAGTTAGCAAGAGCTCCTCTGATTTTATTTTTCTTTTACCCACTCACTATTCAACCTCTTTGGTAGCTAAAGTGTACCATATGGTGGACTAACCAGTGACAAAGGATGCCGGTATTTTGGACCGATTAACTTTGATTTAATGGATAGGTCATGTGACTTTTATTTTAAGTCTCAAGACAAGGATATTTGTGATTATCGACAGAAGTATAACTATCTTGCGTTAACCGTATCGTAAAGTTATACTGCACTAAATTGTTATTTTTGTTTGCTATACATAGTAACGAAGTTTTTGTATTAATTTGTATGCATAATGATCTCGTTCGTCACCAGTAAAAAAAAAAAAATTCCCAAATAAAGTTCTATAAGATGTACATATTGTGCACCAACTGACCAGTAGAGGAAGTTCATGTTTATACAGCCAAAGTAAACTTCGAAACGACGAAAATACATGGAGATCGATTTAAATAAGAAAACGTCATAACGCCCTCTATAGTTTGACACAACTAAAATCATGATGTTGCTTTGGTAATGAATACAAACGATGAGAAAAACTACTGTTTGAATGCCTGGTACTTGTTTTTTTATTTTTTTCATCCTGTTCCTTTCTGTTAGTTTTATTAACGCTCATTATTATAGAGGTTCTAATTATTATTGGACAAGCTAAACTTAACAATGTCCGCCAAACGTAAAATATTTGTAATTGTAATCTGACTGGTTACAATAATACTCATTACGTGTAATTCGTTCAGTATTATTGTTGTGAGTTGTGTGTAGACAGAAACGATTAGTGTCTGAACGAATTCAGAATGTTTTAAAAGTAGTGGTTTGTGATGTTTCAATGATTGTCACCCAAAACATTGCTTTTAATAACTGATGCTAAAAAAAAAGGTGGAAAAAGTGCATATTGTAGAATACGTTGAAGACAGGGAAGTGTTTCGTATATGGAATTTTCATTCCTATTTTGAAGTTCAGTTAGAGGTGCCAGGTTTTGAAAGTTTATTTATTTATTATACCGTGTTTTTAATAATTATGTTTACGTCTCAATGTTTTGGAGACATAATATCGTCATAACAATAATCACAGCACAAATAGTGGTATCATATTGGATAATAACTTATGTTGATATCACCATTTCGTCACGCCTACGTCACTCTGTAAACCGGACGCCAAAGTGAAAAGCATGGACTGGAACGCCGGAACTTATTTCCGGAAGTTTTTTTTTCTTCTTTTATTTGAGGTGACATTATGGCACACGTTACCCATTATTAATCATACTAATCACAGTTAGTATGTCTGGTCCCTTTTAAAAGATGCTTTTAGCTGTGTAGAATATTTTTGGATTACTGTTTATTTGATGCACTGATACAGTATCTTGCAACGTTTATTGATTATGATGGTAACTAACATTATTTTTTACTATTCTCTGTTTCACTTTGTGTTTGGACTATTTTTTTAAAGTGAACTTTTAACGTAACTGAACTAAAGATAATGAGAAGGATTAATGTAACCTATGGGCTAGTTCAAATTTTAAAAAAATGTTTTGTTAAGCGTTGGCTGTACGTAAAAACGATATCTGAACCAAAACAATAATAACAATATCAGGTCGTTGTTAGGGTTAGTTTAGCCATGTACTTGTCGATATCCTACATCAAATATGTCGTTGTCAGGTTTAGTCATGTGCTTGTCGATATCCTACATCAGATATGTCGTTGTTAGGTTTAGTCAAGTACTTGTAGATATCATACATCAAATATGTCGTTGTTAGATTTAGTCATGTGCTTGTCGATATCCTACATCAAATAAGTCGTTGTCAGATTTAGTCATATACTTGTAGATATCCTACACGAAATATGTCGTTGTTAGATTTAGTCGTGTACTTGTCGATATCCTACACGAAATATGTCGTTGTAAGGTTTAGTCATGTGCTTGTCGATATCCTACATCAAATATGTCGTTGTTAGGTTTAGTCATGTAGTTGTCGATATCCTACATCAAATATGTCGTTGTTAGGTTTAGTCATGTGCTTGTCGGTATCCTACATCAAATATGTCGTTGTTAGGTTTAGTCATGTGCTTGTCGATATCGTACATCAAATATGTCGTTGTTAGGTTTAGTCATGTGCTTGTCGATATCCTACACCAAATATGTCGTTGTTAGGTTTAGTCATGTACTTGTCGATATCTACACGAAACATCTCGTTGTTAGGTTTAGTCATATACTTGTAGATATCCTACACCAAATATGACGTTGTTAGGTTTAGTCATGTGCTTGTCGATATCCTACACCAAATATTGTTATTGTTAGGTTTATTCCTTTTTGATAGCGGGTTATACCATGCAGATAAGCTCCCCCCCCCCCCCCTTCAGACAAACCGGAGAACTTCGAGAACAAACAAACGAATACACTCACAACGTGAATTGGTATAGGGTAAGAAATAAAACACATTTAAACGTGTAAAACCTGTCATATTACTTTTGTGTGTCAGGACTATAAATAAAACACATTTAAACGCGTACAAACCTGTCATATTACTTTTGTGTGTCAGGACTATAAATAAAACACATTTAAACGTGTCTTCCAGGTAGTGCAGACACCGTAAAAGTGGTTAATAAATTAACTTGTACAATACAGCTCCTCATGTTAAGATGCCAGTGAAGATCTCGACTATTTCTGAGGCACACAGCTAACATTTGATCTATGTCAGGTGTTACATGCTAACATTTGGTCTGTGTTAGGTGTTACGTACTAGTATTTGATCTATGTTAGGTGTTACGTGCTAACATTTGGTCTGTGTTAGGTGTTACGTGCTAGAATTTGATCTGTGTCAGGTGTTACATGCTAGGATTTGATCTGTGTCAGGTGTTATATACTAACATTTGATCTGTGTTAGGTGTTACATGCTAACATTTGATCTGTGTTAGGTGTTACATGCTAGGATTTGATCTGTGTTAGGTGTTACATACTAACATTTGATCTGTGTTAGGTGTTACATGCTAACATTTGATCTGTGTTAGGTGTTACATGCTAACATTTGATCTGTGTTAGGTGTTACATGCTAACATTTGATCTGTGTCAGGTGTTACATGCTAACATTTGATCTGTGTTAGGTGTTACATGCTAGGATTTGATCTGTGTTAGGTGTTACATGCTAACATTTGATCTGTGTTAGGTGTTACATGCTAGGATTTGATCTGTGTAAAGTGTTACATGCTACATCCTACTTCAGTTTTAAGTTAATATTTGATCTACGTAAGATTCTACATAGTACACCTTAACCTGGGATTTAGTTAGTATTTGACTTATGTAAAGAGTTACATGTTACTCTGTAACTTGGGTTCTAGTTACACCCTAACCCTGGTTTTAGTTAATATTTGATCTACGGAAGATTTTACATAGTACACCTTAACCTGGAATTTAGTTAGTATTTGACTTATGTAAAGAGTTACATGTTACTCTGTAACTTGGGTTCTAGTTACACCCTAACCCTGGTTTTAGTTAATATTTCATAGAACATTCTCCTATTAAAAAAGTGTACTCTTTGTGCATTAAGATACAGGAAATGACGAAATTACTTAGAACATTCCACTAAAAGGAGGGAAGCTGGTAGTTATGAAATGACCCTTGAGCACGAAACTACGGCTATTCTCAGTGCTACACATTGTGATATTGATTGCTGTCGACCTGTGTATAATACAGGTGCTGAGGACAGCTATATTGATTGTGTTATCTTTGTGGTTCTTATACTAATTTACAGTTGTTATTCCTGACAGTCGAACACAATCCACTCCCTACCTTTTAGAGTGAATAAAATTATTTGGTGAATTTTTACACTAGTATTATATCTGTTTTATACTGTTGAGGCTTAATCAATTTCGGGAGATTGTCGTAGGCGATATTTTATTTCCCAGTGACAGGTCCGTAAGAAAGATTGTTACACGTACAGCAACATTTGGCGAGTTTTGACGTGAGCTTAATCTAGAGTATCTCGAAAAATGCATCCATAGTCTTCTACCTTCCACACCGCCTTTAGGGACATATAACTGTGGTATTCTACCTTCCACACCTCCTTTAGGAACATATAACTGTGGTATTCTACCTTCCACACCTCCTTTAGGAACATATAACTGTGGTATTCTACCTTCCACACCTCCTTTAGGAACATATAACTGTGGTATTCTACCTTCCACACCGCCTTTAGGAACATATAACTGTGGTATTCT
>NW_013676163.1:0-1365 GCF_000517525.1 Limulus polyphemus
CAGTAATACAAGCTGTAGGAAAGTCAGTGAAAATAAAAAATTCGGCAACTTTTTGCGACAATTTTGGATATCAGAGCGCTTTTTGTGTAAGTACCTGCAATGAGAGTTCATTCCTGCAGTCGCCTCTGATAACTTAACTTCCAAGTTTTTCCTTATTATTTGTTTCTCCATCTATTAAGAGATAAATTACCTTCCCAGTATATTTTCTCCATCTATGGAGAGATAAATGAACTTCCAAGTGTTTTTTCTTATTATTTTTTCTCCATCTATTGAGAGATAACTGAACTTACAAGTATTTTTCCTTATTATTTGTTGCTCCATCTATTGAGAGATAACTAAACTTACAAGTATTTTTCCTTATTATTTGTTGCTCCATCTATTGAGAGATAACTGAACTTTCAAGTATTTTTTCTCCATCTATTGAGGGATAAATGAACTTCCAAGTATTTTTTCTTAATTTGTTTCTCCATCTATTGAGAAATAACTGAACTTACAAGTATTTTTTCTTAATTTTTCCTAACATAGATACCAATGTTTACTTTCAGCTGCCAGGAGGAACCGTTCCAGCTTCGCTGGCCTCCAAATTAATCCAAAAATAGATTAAATCTCCCCAAACGTAGGTCCAGTGCTCCGGGGTACTTGTACCGTCCAGAACCCAACGCTTTCCAACTTCACCCCGGGTTACTGTATGTGCACACAATCATAACCCCATGCCAGGGTCAGAGGATTAATGGGGAGGACATCATATGGATCCCAGGCCATGATATATGATACCACGCATACACATACAGCTCCAGGCTCGGCCCCACTGAAGATTTGAAAGAAGGAAGACCACTATATAATGTGTTCATTGGATGCTTAACAAACTGGTGTTATTAAACTAAGACATCAATAATATGTATACAGATCGTTCACTTGCAAAGATACTTTGGGTGCTTGACACATTAAATATTAATTTAATTAATTATTTATTTATTTACTTATTTTTAGCGAAATTGGTTTGTCAGATATCATTTTTGTGAAGTGAAAAGTCACAAACTGTCGTAGTTTACACAAAAAAAACATTATGTGCTGCCGTATAGTGACGGAAAGTGTAACTATTATGAAATATAGAAGTAATTCTCCTGAGTAGTGGTTTTCATTTTTGTTATTTTCTCAGAAAAATGCTAGTGATAGGAAAAGATAATAACATTGCTCTTATATACAAATCGGGCAGTTTTTCAAATCTTTCCTATCTGTCAGGCAAAGTAATTTTCATCTTAACATTAAAAATACTTTTGTGCATCAGGAAATTTCCAACTTTCATATGCGAATTTTTTATAATGTCCAAATAGTTAGCAAACGTTTAAAAAGAGAAAACTTAAC
>NW_013676163.1:2140-5502 GCF_000517525.1 Limulus polyphemus
TCTCCATCTATTGAGAGATAACTGAACTTCAGAGTATCATTTCTCCATCTATTGAGATATAACTGAACTTCCAAGGATTTTTTCTTAATTGTTTCTCTCCATCTTTTTAAAGAAAGGAATCACTCAACTATAAAAATACATATGTTAAAACATACCATAGTAATAGAAGACCTGTTACTTTTAATCACTTGTGTCTTTGTAAAAAGACTGTTATGTTACAGAGCTGAAAATATGTTTACTTGGGACATTTCATTAACTACTTAACCTTACAGCCACATTTCTACAATGGGACATACAAAAAATCAGTATAGACATAGATAATTTTATTCAAATATTTTAGGTCTCAAAAGACATTTATATTATTTCTAAGTTTTCTTTGTAAAAGAATATTTTTATCATTAATGAATAACGTACACGGTGAGATTTTGAATAGCATGTATAACGTGATCGTTGTGAATATGTAGGAAAAACTACATGATAGAGTAGCTATGAGAATCAGCTAAAATTATAACATTTGAGCAACGATGGGTAAAATAATATTAAAAATAGAAATCCAAATGTGGAGTACAGCATGTTCTCTAATTTAAATCAGTATTATATTAATAATTTTCTTGAATTAATAAGAAAGAAAAAATTGATAAAAAATTATAAAAATTGGAGTGAGTGAGTTACTCATTCTGAACTGTTATAAACTTGTCGTTATATACTAACATTTTGTGCTTCCATCTAGCGACCAAAAATGAAATTATTATGAAAGTTCATTTTCGTACGCTATATGGAAGCACAATATGTTCGTATATAACATGTATATACATTTCAAACTTTTCTATAATCGAAAACAACACTCATACGTCTATTTATTCATATTTTGGTGAAACTAATAAGTAGAAGAAAAAATTAAAATTTATCATTAAAGAAACACAAAACTATAAATAGTAACAAAAATTCAAAGATAACATAACAACTACAATAGAACTTAATGTGGTACTTTCACGAAAACGAATTATAGTTTAGAAAACTAAGTTTACCCATAAAGAAAAACTTTATATTTTATCTGTTATTTTCAGTAATTAATTTCTGTACGGGTTCAGTAAATTTGACCGATCTCGCAACCACCATAAAAATTTGGATATAAACATAAATTATGCATCTTTTATTGTAGAATGAATATAAAGGGATTTGATAGTTATTGGAGGAACATCAGCGCATGTTTTTTGTGCAAATATAAGGTAGTGACCGTACTTACTTCTTTTGTGTTTTTAGTAAAGATTTTTAATAATAGTTCAGTATAGTCTCCATCTATTGAGAGATAACTGAACTTCCAAGTATTTTTTCTTAATTTGAAAATACGAATAGTAAACATAATCTATTTTTGGATTAATTTGGAGGCCAGCGAAGTTGGAACGGTCCCTCCAGGACGGTACAAATACCCCGGAGCACTGGACCAACGTTTGGGGAGATTTCCAGAACCCACGCTTTCCAACTTGACTGTTGTTTTCGATTATAGAAAAGTTTGAAATGTATATATATATGTTATATACGAACATATTGTGCTTCCATCTAGCGGACGAAAATAAACTTTCATTTTTGGTCGCTAGATGGAAGCACCAAATGTTCGTATACAACGACAAGTTTATAACAGTTCAGAATGAGTAACTCACTCACTCCAATTTTTATAAATTTTTTACCAATTTTTTCTTTCTTATTAATTCAAGAGAAATATTAATATAATACCGATTTAAATTAGAGAACATACTGTACTCCACATTTGGATTTCTATTTTTAATATTATTTTACCCATCGTTGCTCAAATGTTATAATTTTAGCTGACTCTCATAGCTACTCTATCGTGTAGTTTTTCCTACATATTCATTGTGATCACGTTATACATACTATTCAAAATCTCACCGTGTACGTTATTCATTAATGATAAAAATATTCTTTTACAAAGAAAACTTAGAAAGAATATAAATGTCTTTTGAGACCTAAATTATTTAAATAAAATTATCTATGACTATACTGATTTTTTGTATGTCCCATTGTAGAAATGTGGCTGTAAGGTTAAGTAGTTAATGAAATGTCCCAAGTAAACATATTTTCAGATAATGGGATATTTTGGATTTAAGGCCTAAGAAAGGAATTTCTTATAGGAAAATTTGTTCTAATGGGTAAAATAGAAACAGATTCATAGAGTAAATTTTAAAGAATATTGCTACTAGAATATTTGTCTTCTAGTATCAGTAATGAACTATTATCACTAAAGTTACAGTATTATTTTCCAACACTCAACTTTCTGTATGCCTGCTACATACTTCGTACTATAAATATTCCTCTAAAGTTAAACAGTAGCTCTGTAACATAACAGTGCTTTTTACAAAGACACAAATAATTAAAAGTAACAGGTCTTTATCATCTATTACAATGGTAAGTTTTAACATATGTATTTTTATAGTTGAGTGATTCCTTTCTTTAAAAAGTATAATAAATATAGCTTTAAATCGCCCGAAAAATATTCTCGCTCAATCACTTATAATATACAATTTCACCAAAATAAGAGCGTTATTTAGATACAAAAAACTATGTTTCTTTGTGAAGTAATTTTAATAAATTAAAAAAAAATGTCCGTGAATGTATCGAATCTTTTTTTTTACCAGTCCGAGTGCAATGTGATTTTCAAGTTAAGATTAAAAGTACTATTCTTCATCTCAAAAATCTGAAATCTCATTTGCATAATTTCTAAAACCTCCTATAAACATTTCAAACGGTTTTTTTAGTAAAAAAAATTATATTTTTCTGTTATTTTCTCTACCAACAACTATATACAAGGTTGGTCAATTGGACCGAACTCGCAACCACAAAAAAAAATCTAAATTACCATTTGTTTACCTTAGCATGATTTCAAACTGTAACAAATGTAAAACCTAAAAATATTTATCTAATTTTACAAATTATTTTCTTAGATGTCGCCCAAAACTATTCAAGGAGCACTAGGCCTATATGATTTTGAAGTGATCTACCAGAGGGAGCTACTCAACTTCTCCCATCTTCAACACCTTAGGAACTGAACACCACGTTATAAGGACCCCATAGTAGAAAGGACAAATATGACTCAATATATTCGAGTACAGTGCTCCAATCAAATAAACCTTACCAGGTAGCCTTTATAATCAACCTACCAAATAAACCTTACCAGGTAGCCTTTATGATCAACCTACCAAATAAACCTTACCAGGTAGCCTTTATAATCAACCTACCAAATAAACCTTACCAGGTAGCCTTTATAATCAACCTACCAAATAAACCTTACCAGGTAGCCTTTATGATCAACCTACCAAATAAACCTTACCAGGTAGCCTTTATAA
>NW_013676163.1:6502-13450 GCF_000517525.1 Limulus polyphemus
AACGTTGTCGACTTCTTTTATCTCTCTACAAAAACACAGAAACATTGATAGCAGTACTAAACAATAGAATATTGTTTTGTTCGTTTAGTGTTTTGTTTGGTGTTTTTCACCAAAAGATATTAGTTTCTTACTCATCATGTTTTATATTCAAAAGTGAATTCATTTCAATTTTAAAATATCGACAAATAACAGTATACACAGACATTTAACGTACTAATCACAGCTGATCACGAAATGACAATTAAACAGATGGTAAACTAAAAGAACAATACAGTGTATAAATCTGATAACTTGAAACTAGACTTACTAAAATTTAAGTTAGAAACTAAACACATAAAAACTATAATACCAGTAAAAGTACTGAACTTAATAGAGAAAACTATGTGATAAATACTTAAAGAACAAACAGTATCTGAGTTTTTGTAAAGAAAGAGACAGTAGAAGACTGCAGTAATAGGCTTAGCAACTGTACACATTTGAACAAGACGGACAGTACCGTTATAGCCTTCAAACTGGACACTTAATAAACTAGGTTAACGGTAATAACACTGGACACGTCAACTGGATATTAATGAATTAACATAAACTTACTGTGTTACATTTGGTAACTAGATACACTTAGTTAGCTTGACGAACAATATAGTAACCTAACACTAACTAAACTAAACAACACTATACTAGTAAAAAGAACTGTTGGATACTTCTAGAAGAAACACTCATTAATATACTTTACAGCTAGACATGCTGAAGAATTGTAGAGTGCTAGACTTTGTAACTGTACACACCTGGTGAACTGCAAGAACCACACGTTACTATACTCTACAGCTAGATATTTAGAAGGATTGTAAAGTGCTAGACTTTGTAACTGTACACACCTGGTGAACTGCAAGAACCACACGTTACTATACTCTACAGCTAGATACTTAGAAGGATTGTAAAGTGCTAGACTTTGTAACTGTACACACCTGGTGAACTACAAGAACCACACGTTACTCGTATTTTCAACTGCATGTTTAGTAAACTAGAATAAAAATACAATGTTAGACTTGTTTAGTTTCTCTACACCTCCTAACTGGAATGTAACTAAAAGTTACAAGGAAACAGGCTATTCTGATTAGAAACCAGTTAAGTATGTTATATATCATTGTGCATGCCTCCAAGTCACCTGAGATGTGTTACAAAGCCTTGATGCATGTTATAGTTGTTTGTTTGTTTTCAGGTATAAATATCATAAACCTAACTTCAAAATTTGTAATTTGGTATATGTATATGTCTTAAATGTTCTTTAGTTTATAATGTTTCCACCACTAAGTGATTAACAGTTCCCATACAAGAACATGTTAATCTAAGCACCACACCATTTCCATGTATAAAGACACAGGTGTTGAATGAGCGTAATGAGCTTATAGGCAGGAAACAACTTAACTCCTGGAAAGGCATAAAAACAAACAAACAGGAACTGCGTATAAAGGAAGGTCTATTGAGAGTTTTATTGTGTAATTAGGTTTGAACTGCTTGTTTTATAACGGCTATAAGAAAGACATTTTATAGTAAAAGTGTTTTTTTTTCTTTCTATATCTTTGTGAAAACAATTCATATTTACTGGTGAAACTATACGCCCGATGAAGACAATGGAGTATAACCGTCAAAGTCTTCTTATGAAAATTTTCAAATTCAAGTTTACTTTGTTTTATCATGAATAAAGATATTTAAAAACGGAAGTTCAACAAAGAAGTTGATGTCTGCTGTTAAAATGGTTGAAAAACTCAATGTTTTGAGATTTTCTGAAGATGATAATGTCGCATTTGAATATTTTCTATATCATATCATATCATATCAAATCAATATATCATATTGATTTGATATGATATGATATGATATATTGATTTAAACTGAAAACGACATTTTTTAAGATAAACGTGTTTTATGGTTTATTATGAATATCGCGCAAAGCTTCACGAGGGATATCTGCGCTAGCCGTGCCTAATTTAGCAGTGAAAGACGAGAGGGAAGGCAGCTGGTCATCACCACCCACCGCCAACTCTTGGTTTACTCTTTTACCAACGAATAGTGGGATTGATCGTTAATTTATAACGTCCCCACGGCTGAAAGGGCGAGCATGTTTGGTGCGACGGGGATTCGAACACATAGATTGCGAGTCGAGCGTCCTAACCACCTGGTCATGCCGAGCCAACACGTTTCATGGTGACACAGAAACACCATCAACTTGATCAGAAGTATTATTATCGAATAAAACGTGGGGCTCTCTGGTGGGAAAATTCACGAGTCGCTGAAACACGTGCTTAAGAAATCTTATTTCATACTTGTCATTTTGATCAGAAGTATTATTATCGAATAAAACGTGAGGCTCTCTGGTGGGAAAATTCACGAGTCGCTGAAACACGTGCTTAAGAAATCTTATTTCATACTTGTCATTTTGATACAAAAGCTCATCACATGATCTTACGTTTTTCATCTAACAGTATGTTGGTAAAAAAGGGGACTCTGTTTTAAAATTAGCACAACATACTCCAACATTAACCCCCCAGTGGCACAGAGGTAAATATGATTAGTTGATTAATATTTAAAAAACAACAACACACACACACTAAAATATATGTACAGAAAATAAAATTAGCATCAAAATAATCTAAAATTTTCTCGTATGATGAAATTATGATAAATTATATTTCATTTTAAGCTCATGTTAGAAGGAAAAAACCAATAATTTAATATTACGATTTTAAAAAATAATATTAAGGACGATACCGCATCTGTGAAATCGTATTTGTTAATCAAAATGTCTTTTTTTTAAGTCACAATTGTCTACAAAAAGATAATAGATATGTGTTTGTCTGCGTTTGTCAATGGAAACATATAGTTGTAAGATAATTGTAAATATAATTCATCATGGGAACATTGTACTGGTTCTCTTCAAATTAGCCTTATTATTTATTAAAAATGGGAACCTGTGAGGTACCTGCTGCCATCTGGTGAGCCGATTTGACATTTTAATCTTTGACGTTATTTTCATAATAGTCCTACAAATCAAGTTATAGTATCTGTGTTACTTTTGTAATTTCACATGAAAGCGTGTAGCCATGTACGTATTCTTCTGAAAGCTTACTTGTTAATTAAGAAATGTTTGATAACAGTGCGCCTTTAAAACTGTTTCCAGGGCAATGCTTACTTGTTTACATTGAATCGACATTAAGGGGTAATGAGAAAAAAAACTTGCGTAGAACAAAACTGAAACCATGCACAAGATCTGTTAGCAGTATGAAATATTCTTTACACTGACGTTCAACTTCGGTAGAAAACACAGTTTGGGGAAGGGAGAGGATTTCTTTTTAATGCGGATATTTTATTTAGTTCTTTATGGTTCGGACAATTTCATTATCGGTTTGGTTTGAATTTCGCGCAAAAGCTATACGAGGGCAATCTACGCTATCCGTCCATAATTTAGCAGTGAAATACTAGAGGAAAGGTAGAACCACCCACCGCCAATTCTTTTACTAACGAATAGTGTGATTTACCGAAACATTACAACGCGCCCACGACTGAAAAGGGCGAGGGTGTTTGGCAGGATGGGGGATTCGAACCCGCGACCCGCAGATTGCGAGTCAAGCGCCCTGACCATCTGGCCAAGTCGAGTCATTTCATTATTAATTGCTTGTTTCGAATATTCGAGCAAAGCTATTCAATGACTATCGTCCCTAGTTTTGAAATGATAGACAAGAGGGAAGGCAGTTAGTTAAACTCACCGCCAGTTCGTATGCTACTATTGTCTTACCGAATAGTAGGATTTGACTGTCACTACTATAACGCATTCATGCCCCGTCCCCCATATTGCAGAGCGTGGTTTTTTTTTGTTGTTGTTTTTGTTTTTGCAAGAACGAGACGCGAACCTTGAAGTTGCAGATCCAGAGTCCAACAAGTCAGTCATTGGGCCACGCTCTTTATTAAACATTTTTTATCTTATAATATTATTGTTATTATCATTTACAAGTTAATATATATTGACTACCATCAGAGCTTGTTTTTTGCCAATAAAATCAGATGGTTTTATTTGTTCCTCGATACGAACCTGAAGTGATCTCCTGGTTTCATTGTTGTATTATTATTATCTATATTTGTATTTTCACTGTAAACTTTACACAACTGTAATGTTGTTTATATATATACTGTTTTACCTTTCTCAGAAGTTTTTGGATCTTAGTCTCTTTTTGTCGTTGTTTAGGGTTAACGTTTAGGAGTAAGTTCTGGAAGATACAGTGACATGACAGTTGATGGTCCGTTAATGTTAAAGTTGTGTTTGGAGTCCCTTGTGGTTTTGACTTGTTTGTTGAGGAATGATATGGATAAGTATTCTGATGGAAGCATTGTGAAATATGTCCTACTTCACCATCCAAGAACTCAAGGTTACAAAGACGAAAAGCCCACGAGATAAGAAACCCGATTACACCTTTCTTAACAACCTAAGTTTCTTTAAAATGTCTGATGATTTCATAGGTGTGCGAAACAACGGAATTACAACCAGTTCTCCCCAAAAGTATATACTTATACCTTTTACTGTTCAAGAAAAACGTAGATAAAGAGAAAGACTTATGAAGGAAGACAGATTAAATGTTATTTTTGTAGATGTTGAATACCATACTTAGTGTTTTTCATGTATCGTTGGACAGCAAACTGAAAAAAAAAAAAAGTAATTTTATCAACAGCCTTTTTTCAGATTGAATGTTGTAGCAATGTTTTAGGTCATTAATACGTTTTAAAAAATATATTTCTAAAAATCATACAAATAAAATAATTTTGTTTAACAGTTACTCTTTTAACCTTTTTTTTTCACTACAACTCTTTTAACAGTCATGGTTAACTGGTTTCAGAGCTAAGGAACAATTGAGGATATTTCATTGTTTTTAATTTTTGTTTTAATTGATTGATAATTGCGTCCAACAAATGTGATCAGTTGGTTGATTGAGTGAACTTTAGTCTCCCAACTTATCTGAAAATAAACTATATTTCTTATTATTTACTCAATATCTTTCCGTAACGCCCCCCCCCCTCGTGGCACAGCGGTATGTCTGCGGAGTTACAACGCTAGAAACCGGCTTTCGATACCCGTGGTGGGCAGAGCACAGACAGCCCATTGTGTAGCTTTGTGCATAATTACAAACAAACTTTGCATAACATTTTTAGCAAGAATATTCAAAAACATGTCGCATCATTGAAAGCAAAGTTTTATAAATAATAAAATATGATAATAATTATCGTGTCGTCCCAAATGTTGCTATGGTTTTCATTTTTGTTGCCAAATACGTCTCTCATCACTAACACATGTGCTGTTTTTACCTATCTCATCCCGGGCTCAGGTGCTATTTTTACCTCTATCATCACTAACACATGTGCTATCTTTACTTCTCTCTTCACGGACACATGTGCTATTCTTATCTCTCTAATCCGGACACATGTGGTATTTTTACCTCTATCATCACTAACACATGTGCTATTTTTATCTCTCTCGTCACTAACACATGTGCTATTTTTACCTCTATAATCACTAATACATATTCTATTTTTACCAATTTCATCACGGACTCATATGCTATTTTTAGCTCTTTCCTCACTAACACATGTGCTATTTTTACCTCTCTCGTCACTAACACATGTGCTATTTTTACCTCTCTCGTCACTAACACATGTGGTATTTTTACCTATCTCATCCCTGACTCAGGTGCTATTTTTACCTCTCTCATTGCGGACTCATATGGTATCTTACTTCTCTCTTCACGGACTCATATGCTATTTTTACCTCTCTCGTCACAAACACATGTGCTATTTATACCTCTATCATCACAAACACATGTGCTATTTTTATCTCTCTCATCACGGACTCATGTGCTATTTTTAGCTCTTTCCTCACTAACACATGTGCTATTTTTATCTCTCTCATCACTAACACATGTGCTATTTTTATCTCTCTCATCACGGACTCATATGCTATTTTTATCTCTCTCATCACGGACTCATATGCTATTTTTAGCTCTCTCATCACAAACACATGTGCTATTTTTACCTCTATCATCCCAAACACATGTGCTATTTGTACCTCTATCATCCCAAACACATCTGCTATCTTCTCATAGGTTTTATTATAAGTCGTGTTGAACCTCAGAGTTAAAACATAATATTATCCACATGGCTAGAAAGGTATTAATGAAATAATAATTTCATAGTCACGTAACCATGTGTCAAGAGACACGAATTATTTTCTGTTTTAAAGAGATCTTATAGCTATTAATTGGACAAATAACCAATGTTGATTTTATCCATGGTTTTCGTTAGAATAAAAATCACGTGAAATGTTTATTTATTTTTTCCACATTCTTCTTAATTTATCCATTTCGAATTCAAAATCAGAAAAAAAAACAACAAGCATTTCAGATCTATCTTTAATCTCCCGTGAGTCAATGCATGACAGTTTGAAAATGTAAAGTTTATTTTAGTAAATTACATGTTTATTTTTTGAAGGTACAAATTCACATATCAGTTTATACATCTACATAAATTTGTGTAAGCCTTCCAGACGATTTAATAGAACCAAGGGGAGATTATAAATAGCCCAGCAATAATGCGAAAATGGGAATAGTTATTGACTAATTACCTAATATAAATAGTAATAATACTTGTAGAAAACTAACTGTTTTTGATAATAGGTTTTAAAACTAATTTTAGCAGTTGGAAAACTATTTGTCTAGTATTAATATTTCAACCTGAACGGCACCTTATGCGACATATGGGCTAATGGCCAGGTAAGAGGCCCTTAAGATTCAGGCACTGCCATCCTTAATTTACAACTACAAACCAGATAGATGTTTGTTTGTTTTTGAATTTCGCGCAAAGCTACACGAGGGCTATCTGCGCTAGCCGTCCCTAATTTAGCAGTGT
>NW_013676163.1:14435-19283 GCF_000517525.1 Limulus polyphemus
GCGAGCAAGTTTGATGTGACGGGGGATGAAGACGTTAAGCACATATTGGATAATAAATGATGCGAAGTATCAAGACTGTTTTCCAATCAAGCAGATACGTCACGGACATAGCTCACAGTATGGCTTATGTTTACATTTACCGTAGTTCGTCTTAAAACTTGGGTTTAAAATGTTAATAAGTTACTGAGCTCAGTAAGCTACATTCATATTTATTACATCTCAACGTCAAGCCACATTTTCCATGGTTGGGTCAAAAGGGGTGAAGGTCAACTCTCATTACTCGGTTCTACAAACGGCCCAGCATGGCCAGGTGGTTAGGGTGCTCTATTCGCAATATGAGGGTCGCGGATTCGAATCCCCGTCCCATTCGTTTAAATCTGCGAGTAAAGGGTTTGTTTGTTTAAATCTGCGAGTAAAGGGTTTGTTTGTTTAAATCTGCGAGTAAACGGTTTGTTTGTTTAAATCTGCGAGTAAGGGGTTTGTTTAAATCTGCGAGTAAATGGTTTGTTTGTTTAAATCTGCGAGTAAAGGGTTTGTTTGTTTAAATCTCGAGTAAATGGTTTGTTTGTTTGTAGTTAATCACAAAGGGTTATATGTGCCAGTGGGGTGGGAGTGAGTAAAGGGAACGTAAAAGGGGGTACGTCACATTTCACTTAGTCTTCTTATGGATGGTTGTTTTTTATCATTGTTGCTGTTTCGGGATTTTCCCGCGAAGCCATGCTACCGGCTATCTGGCCATGGCCACCCTTAATTTTGAACTGATAGACTAGAGAGAAGGCTGCTAGTCGACAGCACACACCGCCAACTCTTGGGCGAATAATAAAATTTGGCGGTCACTCTTATAGCGCACCCATAGCTCAAAAGTATGGAGCGTGTTTTTGCGACAACGCGAGTCGCGAACAGGGAATTATCAGATTCACAGTCCGAAAAAAACTAACTACTAGAACACTTCCGTGAATGATTGTAAATCAATGTATTTTAAACTGTAATTACTCCTTTCAGTGAGAGATATTAATGTTTATGTCCGACGAAACGGCGGAGAAATTACACACAAAGTCCCAGTTCCTCAGACGCGTCTGTACTGCCTGGACCAGTTGGTCCTTCCAACGATAAATCCTGCGGTCCACCACAGAGGTCGTGTTGATACAGTCGTTTCCTCCGAACTCACAGATACGGTAGTGGTGCAGAAACCCAATACTCGAGGGAATGTCCACCATGGCACGACCCGGAAGGAACTCCCACACAAAATGGTTGCCCATTTCCACCACGCGTTCTGGAAGCACGATGCACTTGGAGCGCTGCTTGTGAGGGTGAAACTTCAGTTTCCTCATAGTTCTTTCTAGTGTTACCAAATGTAGAGGCAAACTGCTGGACTTCGGATCTTTTGGCCACTGAAGATAAAAAAAAGAGTTTTGGAATGAGTAAGCACCCGTTTTCGCTGGTTTTTTATTGATGAGAAAGCCCAGCATTTCGATAAGGGATTCGCTCTTGTGGGGAACAATGAATTCATCGAAATCAATCATTAAGACAAACCGAAACCTATACATCGTTCTGTACAAACAGTCGTTTAGAGCAGCGAACAAGCCCTCTGTCCGGATCTCTTTCTGGGACACCAAGTCTAGTTTCCAAGGAAGAACGGTCATCATTCCGTTTGCCATATATTGTCGCATAACACACGCAACGTCATGGCCGATTGTATTATTGTATAGTACGAAATGTTGAGCGCCAAAAATTCTGTTTAATTCGATAAATTCGATAAAGTTTAAGAGTTTGTTGTAACTGTAATGCATGGGCTTTACACACACTGCTATTCCTTGAGAGGAAGTTGAGTCTTTTTTATTGTTATGCACGACCAACCAGTTCGTAATTTCGGCGTTTTCTGAACTAATTATGGACACCCTTTCTGGCAATGTGGAAAGGCCCTTACTTAACGGACACAACACAAAATAAGCACTGTATTTCAAGTTCCAGTTTTCTTGTATTAATTTGTTGAATGCGGGAACGGTTACGGGAGGATAACCACCTGCAAACCAAAACTTACACATTACTTTGTTCGCGTTTCGTGTTCGCGCAGCCGCAATCACCCGAACCAGACGTACTCTTCGATCATCTAAATAAGCAGAGAAAACAAAGAATTTATCTTTTGTACCCCTAACGGACTGCCAGTGATCAGCATTTTTACTCCCAAGTAATTCGTCGTCCTCGTCCTGTTGAGAATCGTAGTACAGATTCACAATAATATCCAAATCTTCTTCTGTAATGACTTGTGCAAGCTCTCTAGCCACGTGAGGGGGCAGCACTATCTCTTTATTCGTATCTTTCTTCCACCTCAGCCTTTCAAAAAAACTAAATTCCATGGAGGCATTCTCTTCAACGAAAAATATTTCGGTAAACAGAATACTGAGAAAGAAAAGCATAAACATCAAAACAAAATAGAATGATTTGTTTCTTCGATCGTTTATACGATTAATACCCGCCATTTTTCCTGACTGAATCCTTCTCCGAATAGGCATGCTTCAAAGTGTTGATAACAAACAAGGCTTCAAAGTTTCCACGCCACTTCTTGTCTAAGTGTTGATAACAAACAAGGCTTCAAAGTTTCCACGCCACTTCTTGTCAAAGTGTTGATAACAAACAAGGCTTCAAAGTTTCCACGTCACTTCTTGTCAAAGTGTTGATAACAAACAAGGCTTCAAAGTTTCCACGTCACTTCCTGTGAAAGTGTTGATAACAAACAAGGCCATAAAGTTTCCACGCCACTTCTTGTCCAAGTGTTGATAACAAACAAGGCCATAAAGTTTCCACGCCACTTCTTGTAAAAGTGTTGATAACAAACAAGGCTTCAAAGTTTCCACGCCACTTCTTGTCAAAGTGTTGATAACAAACAAGGCCATAAAGTTTCCACGCCACTTCTTGTCAAAGTGTTGATAACAAACAAGGCTTCAAAGTTTCCACGCCATTTATTGTCCAAGTGCTGATCACAAACGAGGCTTCAAAGTTTCCACGTCACTTCTTGTCAAAGTGTTGATAATAAACAAGGCTTCAAAGTTTCCACGCCACTTCTTGTCTAAGTGTTGATAACAAACAAGGCTTCAAAGTTTCCACGCCACTTCTTGTCAAAGTGTTGATAACAAACAAGGCTTCAAAGTTTCACGTCACTTCTTTTCAAAGTGTTGATAACAAACAAGGCTTCAAAGTTTCCACGTCACTTCTTGTCAAAGTGTTGATAACAAACAAGGCTTCAAAGTTTCCACGCCACTTCTTGTGTGTACAGAAAATAAATCGTTCCTAATATTAAACCACATCTCAAAATCTTTGCTTCTTATACTCTGTCTGAACCATTTATTTTTCAGCCAGACTGTGGAACCTGAAAAGGATACGTATATATTTATATGAACATATTTATTTGATTTTTTAAACCAATGTATTTCAGAAAACGATAATACAATTCATAATAATGAAGGAACTTTAACAATAAGTGGCCCCGTGGCAAATTTATGGATTTAAAAGCTGGCTAGCGGGATTCGAACCTGTGTTAAATCACAAACTATTCCTCGCACTTGACATCGTGAGTGCATTAAAAAAGTGACAGTTAATTCCTTAAGGTTGATGGCAGCGTGCTGCTGATTAGCTGCTTTGCCTCTGATCAGTAGCTCAAAGGTAGAAACGACAGCGGATAGCTCTGGTGGCTTTGTCGTAAATCCAAAGAACAAAAAAGGTTTTAGTTAATCATACTTGTGCAACGAGAGCAACAAGCTAAAACGTTTATTACATAAGTAGTGGTAGGGACAGTAAATATATATCGGACTGACTGTTGACACAAAATGGAAACCGTGAACTTATTAGGAACATGTAGTCATCGAAGTTACTTACTGAATTACTGAGAAAGTTCTCGCTTTACTTGTTGGAAAAGTAAAATTTTTTACACAAACATTACACTGTCATAAACAGATTTTCTGTTGTTGTTATATTTTTGCAAATTTTATTTGTTGATTGTTTGTTTGTTTGTTTGGAATTAAGCACAAAGCTACACAATGGGCTATCTGTGCTCTGCCCACCACTGGTATCGAAACCCGGTTTCTAGCGTTGTAATTCCGCAGACATACCGCTGTGCCACTGGGGGTTTATTTGTTGAAAAAGTACAATTTTATACCCAAAAATTACCCTGTCATAACTAGAATTTGTGTTGCTGTTACATTTTTGCAATTTTATATGTAGGTATTGCCCCCAGTGGCTCAACGGTACGTCTTGAGGTTTAGAACGCTAAAAATTGGGATTCGATACTCTCGATAGACAGATAACCCATTGTTTGGATTTGTGTTTAACAACAAACAAGCCCCTCCAGTGGCATAGGAGCATGTTTGCGGACTTACAACACTAGAAACCAGGTTTTGATACCCGTGGTGGGCAGAGCATAGTTAGCCCATTGTGTAACTTTGTTCTTAACTACAAACACACAGTAGTATGTACGTAAGTTTTGTCCAAATGGAGGTTTAAAACTTCATGTTTTTAGGTAAGTCATTTAAATGTTTAAACACCAGAAAATCATATCTAAAAACTGTTTAGTTATTAATAGAGTACTTCTCACGCTTACAGATACAGAATCAGCGCACTCTATCACAAAGTATGTTCTTTATCAACAACCTACAGAAGGGCTATCTGCGCTAGCCGTCCCTATTTTTTCTAGTGACAGAATAGAGGGAAGGCAGCTAGTCATCACTACCCACCGCTAACTCTTTGGCTACACTTTTATCAATGAACAGTGGGATTGACCGTCAAATTATAACGCCCCCACGGCTGAAAGGGCGAGCATGTTTGGCAAACCATTTACTCGCAGATTTAAACAAA
>NW_013676164.1:0-4280 GCF_000517525.1 Limulus polyphemus
AATATTTGATCTATTCAGATTTCATGTATACTTACTTCTATTCTTAATATTTGATCCATTTAGATTTCACGTATACTGACTTCTGTTTCTAATATTTGATCTATTCAGATTTCATGTATACTTACTTCTATTCTTAATATTTGATCCATTCAGATTTCATGTATACTGACTTCTGTTCCTAATATTTTATCTATTCAGATTTCATGTATACTGACTTCTGTTCCTAGTATTTGATCTATTTAGATTTCACGTATACTGACTTCTGTTCCTAGTATTTGATCTATTTAGATTTCATGTATATTGACTTCTGTTCTTAATAATTGATCTATTTAGATTTCATTTATACTAACTTCTGTTCCTAATATTTGATCTATTCAGATTTCATGTATACTGACTTCTGTTCCTAATATTTGATCTATTCAGATTTCATGTATACTGACTTCTGTTCCTAATATTTGATCTATTTAGATTTCACGTATACTGACTTCTGTTCCTAGTATTTGATCTATTTAGATTTCACGTATACTGACTTCTGTTCCTAGTATTTGATCTATTCAGATTTCATGTATACTGACTTCTGTTCCTAATATTTGATCTATTTAGATTTCATGTATATTGACTTTGTAACTGTTCTTTCTGGATATGAGTATTTTCTGTCCCTTTCGAACTGATTGTTTTAGAATTGACAATAACCAGTAACTTCAACTCCAAGATATTATCTCTTTACATTGACAGTTTGGGAATAAGAATCCGTCTGACTGTAATATTTATAAAATAAGATTCAGTGTCTGTGTGTGTGTGTGTGTTAGTAACTCTACTTAAACCGCTGGGTGCACCAGCTTCTAATTGGTACCAAACGAATCGTCTCTGTTCGCACACAGGTAAAACTTTTCAACCAATCCCTTAGGGAACCCGGGTATTTCGCATATCCCATCTTTAACGAGGATTATCCGAAAGAGGGAGCCCCAAACTTGGCATTGATTTACATTATAGAACGTAAATAAGTAGGCCTACTAATTACCGTTCGTAACTTGGTTAAATAAATTAAATTTGCATTATAGCGTCCCTATGAATGTGGACTACAGATCCACGGGTCAGCCAGTAGGTAATATAATTAAGAGCTATCCGGCTCTAAGGTTGACCAATCGTTTCAGATGTCATGCGGTGTAAACACTAAGAAACTAGTAGTAAACGGAGAACTAGAGTCTGTATTCTCGGAAACAGACGTCAAATGTTAATGTTTTGGCCATTTGCCAACGATTCGCGAAAATTAGATAATTTGTGACGTCATTCGGAAACGGTGAATCAAACTTTGGTATGCCTACATAATCACGTTTCATAAAAATTAATAATTATTCCTTCAGTATAAACAAGCACGTGGTTTGGTTGTTTTTAAGTACAAAGCTACACAATGGGCTATCTGGGCTTTGTCCATCACGAGTATCGAAACTCGGTTTTTATCGTTGTAAACCCCGCTGATCCTCTGGTGAGGAATCAGTGAAGGTCACCACCGTCAATATTTAAGTAGGAACATATAGTATATCATTATTGTGGAGATGTTTACCCTAAGACACCTGTAACGTTAGAAAACAACCACACACACACACAAAAAAGGAACGCTACGTATATCACTATTATAACACCTATCATAGTAGGGTACTTTCTTCCCCTGATCAGGAGTCCTCCTCCTCCTCCTTCTCATGGTAATCTTTAAAATAAGCGAAATGCACAATTATCCTGGATTTAAATAATAAATAAAACAGCTGGTTTTTCTGTATTGAAAAAATTTCCTTCCCTCTAGTCTATCACTGCTAAATTAGTGTTAACTAGCAAAGATAGTCCCCGTGTAGTTCTGGGCGAAATTCAAAGTAATAGGAATCACCAGGAATGTCCCGGGTCCCTAAAAATGTTTAGAAAATAATAACTAGAGAAAACTACACCAATACAGTCAACAAAAAGTCCCAGATACTGGCCAAACAAAAGTTTAACAATCAGTCAAGACCAAAGAGTCACATATGTTGGTCAATAAGAGCCTTACAACTGTCAAGCTGTTTAAATCTATCTCTAACTGGATTAAATATTTTAAATTTCATATTCAAAAATCTTCCATTGTTATCTCTTCCTTAGTTAAGCCTGAATGCGATTTTTTTTTCTCTTGGAATACACTGAAGTAATTGTTGTTTCGTCACATGGTATGCTAACGCCACCTGGAATCTGACATCATAAAGACACATTTTATCTGAAAATTGTTAAAGTGATAAAATATATGACCGACAACAAAGTCAACCACCCCCCGCCAACTCTTCGGCTATTCTTTTACCAACTAATAGTGGGATTGAGCGCCACATAATAACGTACCCACCGCTGAAAGGGCGAGTATGTTTGGTGACGGGGATTCGAACCAGCGACCCGCAAATTGAGAGTCGAGCAGCCTAACGACCATACGATGTTGGAGTACTAAAGTGTAAGAATGTATCGATATAATATTTCAGTTAATAAATACTTGAGTCGAGCAGCCTAACGACCATACGATGTTGGAGTACTAAAGTGTAAGAATGTATCGATATAATATTTCAGTAAATAAATACTTGATGATTTCCATTATATCATTTTAATTCCGTTAACTCATTGACAAACATCTATAGAAGGAGGCTGGGCTGTGACCTCCTGGTTCTTCCTCTGTCTTAACAAACGGTATCTATAGAAGGAGGCTGGGCTGTGACCTCCTGGTTCTTCCTCTGTCTTAACAAACGGTATCTATAGAAGGAGGTGTGTTGTGACCTCTTGGTTCTTCCTTTGTCTTAATAAACGGTACCTAACCTAATATTCTATTATTACTATTGATGAGGGAGTGAATTTAGAGAGATCATGTCCACGTGAGCCACCCCCCACCCGGGACTCCGTGTCTCAAAGAAACGTTACTACAGTTTTTCCTACCTGGTTACATGATGTAACCATAAATATTGTATAGGCACAGTGAACTCTTTATTTAAAATGTGGACTTGTGTATAATATTGAATGGAGGTCCACTATCACACAGACACGAATCAGCTTAACTTTTATTTATGCACTAGGAAATGGTACTGTCAACAACATACCAGCGTTGCGGAAATGTAGTGTAACCCATCGTACAACTGAGCTGTTTGTTGGAAGTAGGGTGCGAACAAATTAAATACAGTAGTTTACGAAAGGTTTGGTTAACGGAAGCTGTTTTAAGAAAGTCGGAAATTACGTCATAGAAGTATTTTCACAATTTATTTATTTATTTTTTAGGACTTTCGCACAAAGATACAGGAGGGATATTTGTTCCTAATTATGTAATAACGAGCTAAGGCACCCGCCCTATATCTGAGGACATAAGAATTGAATGAAGGGCTTGAATGAATAAATTAGATCAAGAATTTGTATATATACATGACTATTTATTTTATTTCACACCTACTTTATATCACATGGTGTTACTTTTACTCTACAACCTCAGTGTTTGTTGATACTCTGTGTGCTACTTGATGGACCACATGGTGTTACTTTTACTCTACAACCTCAGTGTTTGTTGATACTACTTGATGGACCACATGGTGTTACTTTTACTCTACAACCTCAGTGTTTGTTGATACTCTGTGTGCTTCTTGATGGACCACATGGTGTTACTTTTACTCTACAACCTCAGTGTTTGTTGATACTCTGTGTGCTACTTGATGGACCACATGGTGTTACTTTTACTCTACAACCTCAGTGTTTGTTGATACTACTTGATGGACCACATGGTGTTACAATTACTTTATTACTTTTACCCTACAACCTCAGTGTTTGTTGATACTCTGTGTGCTACTTGATGGACCACATGGGTCTAAAGAAAGACATGTCTTAGTGATTCTACTCTTGAACACCCAACATAGAATTGACCATGTGAAGAGCAAGAGGTCTACAGATGTAGCACTACCAGAGTCCGACCTTGTGCTTTGGTTGACATTTTTCTTCGCAAAAATGGAAATGTTTGACATTTTTAATGAAAGAACTCATTTAACCCTTCTTGACAGTAACACACACACACCCTGCTCATTTAGCCCTTCTTGACAGTAACACACACACACCCTGCTCATTTAGCCCTTCTTGACAGTAACACACACACACCCCTGCTCATTTAACCCTTCTTGACAGTAACACACATACACCCCTGCTCATTTAGCCCTTCTTGACAGTAACACACACACACCCCTGCTCATTTAACCCTTCTTGACAGTAACACACACACACCCCTGCTCATTTAACCCTTCTTG
>NW_013676164.1:5038-10826 GCF_000517525.1 Limulus polyphemus
ACCCTTCTTGACAATAACACACACACCTGCTCATTTAACCCTTCTTGACAATAACACACACACCTGCTCATTTAACCCTTCTTGACAGTAACACACACACCTGCTCATTTAACCCTTTTTGACAGTAACACACACACCCTCCTGCTCATTTAACCCTTTTTGACAGTAACACACACACACCCTCCTGCTCATTTAACCCTTTTTGACAGTAACACACACACCTGCTCATTTAACCCTTCTTGACAGTAACACACACACACACACACCTGGTCATTTAACCCTTCTTGACAGTAACACACACACACTATGAAATAACTTAAAACATATCGAAAACGTAAGCTTCTAATTATGCCACTAAAATGATTTATGAAAAAGTAGGCTTCTTATTACGCCTCCTAAAAAGATTGATTAAAAACGCAAGCCCCTTGAAATATTAAGTTATGAAATTATAAGATTTATTTTGCCTCAAGGTTAAAAACAAAAACATTCATAAATGCTTTGAAAACGACGAAAACCAAGCTAAGCCTTCGTCTGGAAGACAACTTCGTTAAGCCTAAAATATTGCTAGCTGTTCGAGTGAAACGTTTTTGAAAGTTATGAATTCCCACTTGTTCAACAGGCAACAAAATTACGTCACTGAAATTGTCACTACTGAGGTTATTTTTATTTATAATCAAAGATGTAATTTTAAATGGTGAATTGTCAGTTCTTATAAAACGATACTTGTGAAGTTATTATTAACACTGGAAAAAACAAAACACAAAATGATGAAAAATTAATGACGTGCGTAGTTGCTACAGTGTTGTAAAACAACCAAACAGATGTTACTGACTTATCCAGTTTAAACCGGTTCAGTCCAGTTGCACACTTTGTATGAGATTAAATATGGCTGTATACATAATAGTTATATATATCTATGTATGTATATCTATTGGGATGATGAGATTTCGATACACTGTCTGTTCCTCAGTTATCCAATGTTTGTGTGTTATTAAAAAAGATTTAACACGAAAAATACAATGTAGTGAGTTTTATATAGCAGTCTGTAACACCTCTGTCTTGTTTGATCTAGAATGAGACTGAAAACAAGGATTAAATGCTACACTTGTCACTATTATGTCACTCCAATTTTTTACACAACAAGAAACTAGGGAGAAGCTCTAACAGCAAGTGGAGCTTTGGCATCAGCAATTTATGTCTTTATAACAACTGAAGTGAACGTTTTATCACCAGGTTTTATAAGGTCAGGTCAGGTCATGAACGTTTGGAAAGAGGATATTATAAGGTTAAGTTAAGCCATGAGCAATGAGAAAGAAAGTATTATATGCTAGGTTATATTGGTTATTAATCGGCCCTAATTTTAAATTGATGTATTCGAGGGAAAGCAGCTAGCCAAATCTTGGGATACTATCTGACCAAATATTGGGGTTTGAATATTACTCTTATAGTGTATACCCAAAGTGCCCAACCAATATATCAATGTGACACAATATTATTGTATTTATAAGAATAATGAACTGTGGTTTCCTGACAAAATTGTGCTTTTAAAGTTTTATATTTATGTTCATATTCATTTACTTTTTGTACTTGGATAAGACGGCCCCCACTTTCATACAATGGAAATTAGAGAAATTCACGCAGAGTAACATCATTATAATTCTTAATGTATCCCGATCCTCCACCCCTCCGTCGAAGAAACAAACACTGGTTGTTTTATTGTTTTTCTTTCAGCGCAAATTACACAATAAGCTATCTGGGTTCTGTTCACCGCGGGGAACCCAACCCCAGGTTTCAGCGTTTTATAAGTTCCCAGACTTATTGCTAACCCACGAAGGGCCAAAAATCCTCATTACAGGGTGTGTGTTTTTCGTTTATACATTTTATTGAATTTGCACAAATTAAACTGTTTATTGTTCGTTGTATTAGGAACACATTGAATTACTATTATTGTTGATACAATACAATTAAAAGCATATCATAAACACAATACATTACAACACAAATTGAATTATAAGTAACCGAAGCGTTTTCTAAGCTCATTTAGGTTGATAACATTAATTATTTAGCACCTATATCACATTATTTACTTACAACAACAATAACTCACTTTATTACCGATTAATTATTTTTGGTTCTAAATAACAAACATTGTTACGCATAATATACTTTTAACTATTGGAGTTTCATGATGTAATTCCCGTATTCTGTAAGAATAAACATCATATTTTCATTTACAAGTAATAACTTTTATAATTTATACATAAATATTTCACAGGAATATTTTAATGTAAAAAATATATATATTTTATAAATTATTATTTTTATATCACTATGTGATGAAACAATCTGGTTTAATATAGCTGGTGAAGCCCCTTCCCCCTAAAAAAAAATCTAAACTGTACGAGAAATAAATAATTCCTAACATATGAACGCTTAGAACTTTTTTCAAACAACACATTTTAATTAATACAAATATTATGCATTTACCATATCATTAACATGCTGTTTCAAACTGGAATTTTTAAGCCTAAATATTTTGTAGAATCTATTATATCAATTTGCCAACACTTACAATTATTAGGCCCGGCATGGCCAGGTGGAGAAGGCGCTCGACTCACAATCTGAGGGTCGCGGATTCGAATCCGCATCCCACCAAACATGCTCGCCCTTTCAACCGTGGGGGCGTTATAATGTTGCTATTCGTTGGTAAAAGAGTAGCCCAAGAGTTGGCGGTAGATGGTGATGACTAGCTGCCTTCCCTCTAGTCTTACACTGCTAAATTAGGGACGGCTAGCGCAGATAGCCCTCGTGTAGCTTTGCGCGAAATTCCAAAACAAACAAACAATTATCGTTATTTACACTCCCATTATTATGAATGGAAAACTTAGAATTATTTTAAATTTATTTTTGATTTAAAAACATATTTTTTGTTTTGTTTATATCAATAAATACTTTTGTTAAACATTTTTCTTTCTGTTTCCAAATAGATTTTTAATTATTCGATACTAGCAGATCTAAAACTTATCATCAGCAAATATTTAGATGACATGGATAGTGATGTATGTTATGAAAATAAGTATTCGAGAACAAAACCCCGCGGAACACCATCTTTATTACATTACCATCATTAAATTTATTATTTTTGTAATGTTTTGCTTTTTATAAATAAGATTTAAACCATTTTAAGGTAATGCATCTTATCCCAGGAATTTCCATTTTGTTGTGATATTGTACCAAATGCTTGTTCTCAATCTAGAAACACACAGAGGGCTTTTTTTTATAATTATCTAAGGACTCATAAATATTTTATGTGAAGTTTTATTTGTTGAATGTTAAACAATATATGAGATTTTTGTGTGAAATTTTATTTGTTGAATGTTAAACAATATATGAGATTTATTGTGAAGTTTTATTTGTTGAATGTTAAACAATATATGAGATTTAGTGTGAAGTTTTATTTCTTGAATGTTAAAAAATATATTACATTTAGTGTGAAGGTTTATTTGTTGAATTTTAAACAATATATTAGTCATATTTGATTTGGCTTACACGTTGGAGGAGTTTAATACCGGCCAAAGAACAGGCTCTCTTCCCTTCAATTATAATAGTATATTGTTGTAATAATATTATATTAAATAACAAGATTAACGTTAGAGTTATACGTTTAATCAATAGTCGAATAAAAATCACTTTTCAAATAACATTATTTTTTAAATAACAGGCTGAGATTAATAAACAACTGTATTAAAAGCTGCCGACAGATGTTGTGTTGATGTAACTATATATTAGATGTTACGGTAACAGCTTGCTTAAGAGTGTGGTAATGAACCTCTACATCAGATCGTGTAACATCTTGTTTAAATGCTTGATGATGTATATCTATAAAAGATGTTACCGTAACTTCTTGTTTAAAAGCTTGATAATGTTCCTGTATAGTAAGTTACATCCGTAATTTAAATTTCCCCCAGTGGCAAAGTGGTAAGTCTCAAGGCTTATAACGCTAAAACCGGTTTTCGATACCCATGGTGAGCACAACACAGATAGCACATTGTGTAGCTATGCGCTTAACTACACACAAACAAACAATTATATTTGTATTAACAATTTAGGAGGTCTCGATCAGTTCGAAGTTTGTATATTTGACATAAAAGGTAGCCTAATTATATTTATATTAACAACTTAAATGAATCTTTTCTATTTTTATTAGGCCTGGCATCGCCTGGTGGTTAAGGCGCTCGACTCGCAATCTGAGAGTCGTGGGTTCGAATCCACGTCACCGAACATGCTCGCCCTTTAAGTAATGGGAACGTTATAAGTCACGATTAATCCCACTATTGGTTAATAAAAAAGTAGCTCAAGAGTTGGCGGTGTTCCTTCTCGTCTATCGCTGCTAAATTAGAAACGGCCAGCTTAGATAGACCTTATGTAGATTTGATTGTGACAAAACTTTGTCGAAACGTTGTACATTTGCTGTTACGTTAAACTTATATTAAAGTTTTTCTTCATTAACCATTCAAGCCGTCTCCAAGCGTTGTTAGGCCTTTTGTAGCTTTGCGCCAACTTTTAACGTTTTGTTACCCTAATATTTAGTGGCACTTTATTCATCTCCATAAGAAATATTCTATAGTTTGTTTTACACGTATGTTATATATATATAATTGAATTTTTCAATAATATGTATTTCTAAGCCTACTAATTCTGGGTTTATTATTTTTAAACCACAAGTTAATGGCTACATTCAGATTTTATTTATTTATTAAGAACTTGGTTGTATTTTCAGAGTGCTCTGTCGGTGATTGATAGAACTTCATAGTTTCTTGAGAAAACAAATGGCTTTAGAATCCGTGAATATGAAGTTAGGGGAAAAATTCTACAACTAACTGTGAAACATTTGTTATACTAATAAAACAAACAAATAAACAAAAACATTACATTTAATTTCCACTGACCTGTAGCACGAAAATACTGGGAATAAAATTACTTTAAATTTATTATTACTTTTAGAAACTACTAATACAGAGAAAAATCATGAATTCTTGCATTCACTGCTTCTGCACCAGTAAAATAATAACAAACTTCAGTCACACATCATTTTAATGTATAGTGTAAAACAAAACTTTTTGAAGGCCATAGATAGGTCTAAATAAAATCTTGATCGTAATTTTCTATTACACATCTATCGACAGGCATTCACCTTTGTGTAGAATGCTAATAATTTACCAATAAATATGTACTATCGTAGTTCGATATTATTTAATTTTTAGAAACTTAAGAAAAATGTCATTTTACAGTTTTTAAAACAAAGCAAAGAAACAATCGTTGATATTTCGTGTTTACACCAACAGGTGTCACGCCTGGTTTGGACCAATGTTTATTCTGTAGCTTACTAAGTCGTTTGGTAAGTAGTCGTTTTTTACCTTTTTCCAGAGTTGTTAAGTAATAGTGATTTTATTTTGTGGTGTGCACGAAGGTTGTTAGCACTTGAAAACAGTTCTTTCAGATGCTACATATAATATTTTACAGATGGTAAAAACAAGTTTTAACACCAAACGTTATCTGGAAATCTAGGCCTAGTAATGTGATGAGAAATTATAATATACTCGCCTTCAGTTAGCTGAAATGATTAGTGTTAATATTTTTTTTTATTTATTACAACGCAGTAACTCACCAAATGCGAAATTAATTTGAAGCTTTTGTTTATATACATTTCCATTTCTTTGTTTGTTGTTAAGCGCAAAACTGTATTATATTTACCATGATATATCTTTACATTTTGCTACGCCACCAA
>NW_013676164.1:11418-13763 GCF_000517525.1 Limulus polyphemus
GATATATCTTTACATTTTGCTACGCCACCAATAGTCTTAGGTGTGAACAAAAAAAAAGATCATTTCTGAATTCAGATGTGTAATCTCAACTTTTAGATAAAACGTTTATTTTCACTTGTTGTAGTAGTAATCTAGCCCCTCGTATTAAAGTGGATGATACTTGTTCAAGTTTTTTTTAAACAAATGGACCCATGAGAAATGTCATGTTTCTTTAATTTTAGTTTTATTTTCAGGTATTTTATGATCGCAAAACCAATAAAAACGATATTGTCAGTGAATCAAAACACTTTTATTTAAAATGGTAACAGGTTCCTATAATGTTGCCCGTTCAATAATATGTTGACCGAACTTAAAATATCATTTGAATCATCAGGTAAAAACAAAGAATAAGGTCAGAGTCCTCTGTTAGTTTTTGTTGTTGATATTCTAAGAGCTTTACCAGTTATTTTTCCACGCATGCGCACATTGTACAAGTAACTTTGATTTTTAATAGCCAAATCTGATTTGTTTGCAATCGTTGGTCAACAGTGCCATGTGACTCGGATTAGACAGCATGCACTACGACATAATAACTTCATACACCCTCCCAGAATCTCCCTCTCCCACCAGGAACTCCAGTTAAGTTTTAAATACAAATAAAGTCAGTTGACAAATCGATCTTAGTTAAGTTTTAATAAGGTTTTGCTAAATCATAATTTTATCACATATTTGTTTTGATCTTTTGCTATTGGTCCAACATCCATTTATCGATCTTAAACAATTCTGTAAATGCTACAATAAACTTATAAAGTAACATTCGACAAGTCGCATCGTCCACAAGTACCAAAAAATGGATTAATGCAGATAAGGATAACTCCTGAGATAAGCTTTCACTGGTTTTGGTAGTTCTAACGTGCCGATGCTATCATCTACGAGCCATGAGCCGAGCGCGGGATCAGCTCGTGCCTGTAGCCTTTGATTGACGGTCAGACGACACAGATGCTGAAGCGACAAAACGTGTTTATATAATGGTCTATATAGCCGAACTCGGACATCCTGCTGTCCTGAGTCGTCTAACCAGACACAAAAGGCCGCCTTCACCGACTGGCTTAGCCGAACGAAATATTCTACAAGTTGTAGAACACATTCAAATAACGGCATGCAGGGCACGAGCGAGTCGGGGCAATCTAGACGAAATTGTCCGTGGGAATAATGTATTCTCACACTTGTCGGGCCTCGTTCCGTCTGCACGCTGACGGCAAAAAGGAAACGTGGGTTCGCACTGTCTCGCAATAAAAACGTCCCTACCTGTTTATTCTGAAGTATATTAGACGCCTGTTGCCATGATAAACTCTCGTAATAATAACCGCACGTTTTTAGTTTCTGAATTGTTTCTTTAACACACTGGAAATCGTCATGAAAGCGCAATGTCACGTGACCTTCTGTGCTTGTCTTGTAAGTCGCAACTTCAGCAGGAACAGTCGCAAGTATCGACGTGGAGAAAACGTCATCACCCTGGTGGCCGTTTTCAGAACTTCTGCCCTTTTCTCCAACAGAAGGTAGTTCGAACATGAGCTCTGTGCCAGTGCAGGCTCTTATTAACACCAGAGACTGTCGATGTTGAGCTGGATCAACATGTTTCGTTAGCATCTCGACGACGACGACGAAGAATCAGCTACTGATAAAAAAAAATCTCAACCAGTAAAAAAGTTTCACCTAAGGCATTGTAAAATAAACACTAGAATGGTGTTTAATCACGTGCTGAAGAACACTCGTTTCTTGTTCCCAATTCAAAAAATGCTCCGTTTCATAAACCATCACCAAACTCCATTGGTCCCTGTTCTCTGAAAATACGATTTACAAATAAATTGGTCGCCCGAATGAACAACAGTAAAACATACAATATTATAAACATACACAAAAAACACAATGTTGTAATACAGTATTTCATATTATAAACACACACACAAAGAACACAATGTTGTAATACAATATTTTTCTTTCACATTCATCAGCCCCCAGTGGCACAGCGGTATGTATGCGGACTTACAACGCAAGAAACTAAGTTTCGATACCTGTGGTGGGCAGAGCACAGATAGCCCATCGTGTAGCTTTGTGCTTAACTTCAAACAAACAAACATAGTAGTAAAAATTCTGCAACATATAAAGAATAGTTCAACTTTCAAAATAAACTTCCCTGTTTTTACTGCAACATACAACGAATAAAATAATAAATTCAACGTTAAACTGGTACACAATTAAAAACATTTTATTTAGGCCTATCTATGGCCTTCAAAAAGTTGACGCCTCTACATGTTTCGACGTTCCCCCTGCGGATGACGTTGTAACGTCGAAACATGTAGAGG
>NW_013676164.1:14648-17675 GCF_000517525.1 Limulus polyphemus
AAGCTTTTTATTCAACACAGTTATGTTTTATTTTATGCATTTGCTATTTGTCAAATAAGAACACGTAGTGATATAATAAAAAAGTGAGCGAAACGTGGATATTCACGTGCAGTAGTGGACATTTATAATTTACCAGCTTGTCGCACGGGTAACACGAAACGAACAACGAGATTGGAAAGCGGTCAGATACGCGCATTTCGCGTACGTTGCGACTCCCGCTACCAACAGTACAAATAATGATATCAAATTCGATGACGAGGAACCCACGTTGAGACTAATAATGGCTGGAGACCTGATGATGACAAAACCTTGTCGAAACGTTGTACATTTGCTGTTATATTAAAGTTTTTCTTCATTACCCATTCAAGCCGTCTCCAGCCATTATTAATAATGATATCGTGTCTTGCTGCCAACTACCGTCTGATTGTGTGTTACTGCCCGTGGGGTGGGGAGTTCCAAAGGTGCATGGCAAGTTTGTTTGAGATCGGTCTACAGACGAACAAACAATAAGACGACATATATATATGCTTGATATACATTCTTTCGTTAGTGTCGTTAATAATAATGACCAAACGAGTTAATATGTGTTAATTACTATGTTAATATTTAGCCTAAATATTAATACTTTTAACAATGATACAAGACAAACTTAAAAGTAATTTAAACTATTCTCATTAAGAAGTTAGGTTTTTACACATGTTACCTGTAGTACTTGGTACTTTACAAACAAACGATCGCTGGTTACAGCACGTTATTCTGAAGGGCCGAAAATCGGCACTTACACATGTAGGCCTAATCTTCATTCAGGTTGTTATATTACATAAACAGTATTACGTATATAATGTTATATTAAGGAGATAAGCCGATTATATTATGAGGTATATTTGTCACCGTTCCAGATCTATATTATTGTTAACCGTAATTAAAGCTTTCAAATCTTTTGTAAAATAATGTCAGAATTCTCATAATAATAATAATATCATTAGTATTATAGAAACAGGATGATAAAGATGAATAACAATAATAATAATAAGAAAGAAAAGTGTATTACTAGTGGCGGAAATTTGTCGGGATATCGGTCTGTCCCCCTACCGGGCTAGAACCTTAATTAACAATAAAACCGGAAATAAAAGTGCGTCGTTTGGTAGTTCAGGCCAATAAACTGATGTATTCCAGGCACGAAGTACGAGAAACTGTTTACAACTACACATAAAGATATGGAGATTTTTTTTAATGCTATCTTCCTCTGAGTCCATTTAGCGTACTCGCACTGTGAATCTGGGGGTTCGGAGCGCAAAAACACGCTCCGCAGTTTGCGGCCTTGTGTGTGCTATATAAGTAACAGTGAAATATCACTAATCGACCAGACACAAATTCGGTGGATTCAGATCTCTAAAATTGAAGTATTACAGCAACAACGAACAGTCTGTTTAGAAGGTTTCACAGTGGAGACCGATACAAATCTCTAAGATTGAAGTAAATGAAGTATTACAGCAACAACCAACAGTCTGTTTAGAAGGTTTCACAGTGGAGACCGAGTAATTTTACAGGCATAACCCATGTTACGTTAATTTGTTACCTGAAGTTATTAGTCTGTCTCCAGTAGTTTTACAGACATAACCCATGTTACGTTACTATGTTACCTGAGATTATTAGTCTGTCTCCAGTAGTTTTACAGACATAACCCATGTTACGTTAATTTGTTACCTGAGGTTATTAGTATGTCTCCATTAGTTTTACAGACATAACCCATGTTATATTACTTAAACTTGTTGGTTAGAAATGTTTAACATTTTGTAAACCCAACCAAGAGGGGAGTCGTTTACTATCTTTATTTGCTTCTATCGTTTTCTCCACATCTAATATGAAAAACCGAAGTTTATAGTTGTTCTGTAATTTAAGTTTTATTAAAGTGTAACACCAGTAGAGGGCGACATTTTCTTTGATGCTCTAAACTGGGACGGAAAAGGCCCCGAGAAATTTCCTTTACAGGAAATGATTCTGGCATCCCTGTAATAACATTACCTCTCATTTTGTCTAATGATAATATTTTTATTGAATAAGATCTATTTTTTAAAGTGAATATGTTTGTATATATATATATATAATAAAATTCAATTTTTATATTAAAAATGCCTTTCCTACCTTTCACAGGTAAAATTTTTAATTCTCTAATGAATTATATGTGATATTTAAAAAGTGTTGTCTTAAAATGTTGAAATTTTATTTACGATTTTTTTTATTTTCTTTTTTTGGCATTATATACCTCAAAGTTTAATCTGTTGTTTCTCGGGTATGTATAATACTATCTTGAAAAACTAAGCAGCTCATTTGTACTATTTTAATAAAAGGTCGAGAATGGGGAATTGATAACGCGGCCCTGTAAGAGGCACGTCATGACGTTCAGTCTATAGTTTCGGCTAAGCCTTTCAAATGAAAGATGTATTTTCGTGTAGAGAGCTATACAAATATAATAATACAATACACACATTTCAATTTCTTCCAAATCATTTTGTTATTTTTGATCTACAAAGGGGGGATGAAAAATAAATCATCAACAAACCGTGAGATTGATACCAGCGATTTCAAGGAACGTACAACAGATAAACATAATCCTATCACAAAAACTAATTTACTGAAAAATTCCACCATGTCTTCTCAACTACCGACTCCTTTTTATATCTTTCACCTGCAGATGGCGTCCTCATATTAAATATGTTTTTGGCATGCTATAATATTGAATATAAATAATTACCATGACCAAGATATTTGATAAAACCATTTATTTTCTATGTACAATACATGGGAGACTCCAGCACTAATTAGTAGAGTTAATTAATGTATTGATGGTAATTTTAATCAGTTGTTTTATGTGTTTCAGAATATTCGCGCAATACCACACGAGGGTTTGTTTGTTTATTGAATTTCGCGCAAAGCTACACGAGGGCTATCTGAGCTGGCCGTCCCTAATTTAGCAGTGTAAGACTAGAGGGAAGGCAGCTAGTCATCACCACCCAACTCTTGGGC
>NW_013676164.1:17951-19033 GCF_000517525.1 Limulus polyphemus
CTTTTACCAACGAATAGTGGGATTGACCGTCACATTATAATGCCCCCACGGCTGAAAGGGCGAGCATGTTTGGTAACGAGATCGGAACCCGCAGATTACGAGTGTCCTAGGTAGATAGGACGATACACCAGTAAGAACTTGTACGCGTACACGATATATCGAGACAAGATTCTCTTGACTGTCAGATCTCTTCCTGGTTACGAGAGTAATTCTGCTGATAGACAACTGTTAATTTATTCCGAACGTCGTCGTGCGAAGTTGACTCATTTAAAGTAATCATTCGAAAAAAAACTAACAATGTGAAACAGTATCTCCTGGAAGGTTACACCTGTCTCGTGTTTATCTTTTTATCAACGTGGAAAACTTATAAAACAGAAGATAAACACGAGACAGGTGTAACCTTCCAGGAGATATTTATATTTCTAAAAACAAAAAAACGAAAACAAAACCGAGGGAAAACAAAATGATAACATAGGGATGTGACGAGTCCCCCTTCCCAGTGGTAGCGCGAGAATCTCGAGAGATTATATTACTAAAATTCAGGGTTCAATCCCTTGCGATGGGCACCGTGCATACACTTATTGTACAGCTTTGCGCTTAAACAGAAATATACAGAAAGTGACAAAAAATTATTTAAAACCTGGATTCTCTCTTATCACGTGATCTATAGGCTGGATCTGTCCATCTGACTTTGTGTGTAGAGTCGCTATCTCATTCAGTTTGTTTATTTCAAGTAGACTGCATCAAATACAGTAATATAGGACTAAACTGGTTTAAACTGAACAGAACAGTTTATACGTTAAATGACAGTCACCGGTCTAAACTGAACAGAACAGTTTATACGTTAAATGACAGTCACCGGTCTAAACTGAACAGATCAGTTTATACGTTAAATGACAGTCACCGGTCTAAACTGAACAGATCAGTTTATACGTTAAATGCCAGTCACCGGTTTAAACTGAACAGATCAGTTTATACGTTAAATGCCAGTCACCGGTCTAAACAGAGCAGATCAGTTTATACGTTAAATGCCAGTCACCGATGCAAGACGAACTGACCAGTTTAAATGATGACGTTGTAAC
>NW_013676165.1:0-1455 GCF_000517525.1 Limulus polyphemus
AATAATAGTAGCATGATGGAATCTATATATATATATATATATATAAACAAGTGGTGATAAGACTGTGTTTTATTAAGTGTGAATATAACAAATACGCGAATAGTGGCATTACAAATATGGAATAAACAACACGTAGTTTGGCTATCTTGGCCAAAAATCAGAGGATAGGATCGAAATGGAAAAAGGATCCAGATAAAGGTCTAGATCCATCGAGGGACAGGATCTAAAGTGCAAAACAACCCAGAGGGGGTCTAACACAGAAAGGAAAAGGATCAAAGGGTGGAGAGGATCAAGAGAGGGACAGGATACTTAGAGGAAAATGATCCAGAGAGGAACAGGATCTAGAGAAGTGAATGACAGGACCCAAAGAGGGACAAGATACATACATCCATAAAATAGAGAGAGAGGTAGGATACAAAAAATATGGCCTAGAGAGGTACATGAGCTACAAAATGAACAGAATAGAGAGGAACAGGATCTAGAGAAGTGAATGACAGGACCCAGAAAGGGACAAGATATATAAAATGGACAAAATAGAGAGAGAGAACTATCATACAGAGAATGTGGTTCAGAGAGGGACACGATCTACAATGGAACAGAATACAGAGTAGGAAAGTATCGAGAGACGAACATAATTCATAGAGGGATAGGATACAGAGAGGAAGAAATTCAATTAGGGGCAGGACCCAGGAAGGGCTATGGTTGAGAGTCATGACCCAGAGGAAAAAAGCTTACAGTGAGAGACAAGATACATAAAAGGAAAGGATACAGTGAATGAGAAGATCCAGAGAAGGAAAGGATCCAGAGACTGATAGTATACAGAGAGGGTCAGGATACATCGTCTATAAAAGTGATTAATTGTAACGATTAATATGTTGACAGCTCTGAAAACTATCCACGTGTTAAATTTTAGGTTAATGTTAATTGTTAAAATATACAATAGATTTTGCTGAGTTAACTACCATAAGACCTGCTAAGTTCGAGCTACCCATCAGCTTTATTGCATGAATTAATCATAGGACCTGCTAAGCCTCGCTCATTTAACAATATTATAACTTCAAAAAGTGGTTTTGTTAAACGAACGAGGCTTAACTGGACTCAAGGAGCTATTGAGAAATGTGAACTGGATAATTTTAAAAAAGATATGTACTCTATGAAACTGCAACAACTTCTCTGCAAAATTTACAGCGGAAATCTTTTTTTCCAGGATTTGAAACCGGTTGTCTCCTACTTCTAAGTAAATTTTTAATGAACAACAGAAAGTTTCTTTAGAATAAAATGTTTTGACTTTCTTCATTATGTCATGTCTCTCAAAAAGCAATAAGTGTAATATGACATTAAGATAAGTATTGTAGTAACTCTAAAAAAATTATCCTTTACTGGTCTAATAAGATAAGCGAATAATATTATTTCAGGTATACTGTTGCGTCAGCGAGGTCACGTGACTCGTTCTCT
>NW_013676165.1:2378-8882 GCF_000517525.1 Limulus polyphemus
TATAACGCCCCCACGGCTGAAAGGGCGAGCATGTTTGGTGGGACCAATTTTATACAACATACAACTCTTAGTTGCTCAGATAGCTAATTTTGACAGCATCTAAAATATTACAGTTACAGTTTTTTCTAAAGCAATTTTATGTATTGTAGAAATATGTGGTTAAGTACATTTGGGACTAATAAGAAATAAAAGCCATGCTGCATTTATTGATTTTAAAAATAAATTACTATAAACTAATATAGAAAAGCACAAAAAACAAGCTTTCATTTGTAGTTGACACAACCAAATTATCCTGTTTGTAAAATGTATCAATTCATCAGTTTTTATTAGCACAACATAGCTAAATAACATTTAATTATAGGTTACTTTATGTTATTTGCCTCACAACATTTTGTTAATCGTTATTCAGTGCTGTTTGACAGAAATCAAAATTTTGATTACCCATTGTTTCTTAACGATAACCAGCACTAATCATAGCAGGAAGGAATTCTCAATAACCGCGGCATTTGAAATTCTTTTAGGCAGGATTAAAGCAAGTTAGTCTATGAGGCCTTTTTTTCCCCTTTCTACTAGCTATATTTTTGATCGCCAGCAATACCAAGCGTGGGGCTCACGTATACCCTATTCAATTTTATTACTCATTAGAATTTCTACCAGCCTACCCTCAAATTGAAATTCTTTTAGGCAGGATTAGATTAAATTAACCTATGAGACCTTGGTCGGGGTAAAATACATCAATCGAGAGGGTTTGATCTCCTGAGTCAAAAACTGTAATTAGACCTCAAAGTGGTCAAGAGATGACGGAGCTATGAGCTAAAAGTTTTTACATACAGTTTTCCAAAATTTTAGTACATATTTCTGTACTTAGGTAAAAGTTCTTGTTGAACAGAATGTGTATGTATAATATTCATGGGGGTTTTGAGTCCTTTTTCATTCACCATACAAAATGATCTAATATCTATTGTTACGACAACGCAGGTCACGTGACGCTTGTATCACGCCACTTTCTTCTCGAACCTTCCTGAAATATCGGGAGTTTACTAGATCTCGGTATTCTTTTATATGTAAGACGGTCACAACGTGACGGCAAGAAGGTATTGAGTCATTGAACTGCGGAGAGAGAGACTATTGTTGGGCACGTGAGACGTTGGTTGTGAATTATAGCACACTTAATTTCAACAGTCGCTCTATAACAAACTAACAGGGTGACAATTACTTTACAGGGTTTTTGTGATAGCTACATATCATGGTGATAGTTATTTTACAGGGTTTTTGTGATAGCTACATATCATGGTGATAGTTATTTTACAGGGTTTTTGTGATAGTTACATATCATGGTGATAGTTATTTTACAGAATTTATGTGATAGCTATACAACAGGGTGACAGTTATTTTACAGGGTTTATGTGACAGCTCCATACCAGTGTTTATGTCATAGCCACATAACAGGGTGACAGTTATTTTAGGTGGTTTATGTGATGGCTACATAACAGGGTGATAGTTATTTTACAGTGTTTATGTGATATCTATATAACAGGATGACAGTTATTTTACATGGTTTATGTGATAGCTATATAACATGGTGACAGTTATTTTACAGGGTTTATGTGATAGCTATATAACAGGGTGACAGTTATTTTACAGGGTTTATGTGATATCTATATAACAGGGTGACAGTTATTTTACAGGGTTTATGTGATAACTATATAACAGGGTGATATTTATTTTACTGGGTTTATGTGATAGCTATATAACAGGCTGACAGTTATTTTACAGGGTTTATGTGATAGCTATACAACAGGGTGACAGTTATTTTTTCATGGTTTATGTGATAGTTATATAACACAGTGACAGTTGTTTTTCAAGGTTCGTGTGACAGTTACAGTCTAGTTAGCTGGTTATCTATTTTGAAATCCAATTTTCTATACATTCTGTGTGTAGGCATCTGTTCTGATAACCACATAAACAAACAATTTTAAACTTGTTATAAAACAATTACTGAACCCTAACCCACTGAAGTCCAAATTATACCATGCTTAAAGTGTCGATAATAGCTTCAAACTTAGAGAAAATGTCACAATTTATTCCTACATCAGATATCTTAAAAGCTATGTATATTTCGCACACATATATTACTAGTTATTTTTTATATATTTGTATATATATCCTGACATTTAACTTTTGTAGTAATTTAACAAGTAAACTGACGAACTTTCAGATTAATGAATAAATTACGATACTTAGAAAGGACGGTCTCTTATCTATGAAATCCTGGTTAAAACACGGGCACCAAAGACGTTTTATGAGTGTTCTTGTTTACATCAATAAACCTCAAAGTATTTGATTTAGTTAACAACCATTCAATATTACACGTTTACGACTTGTTTATAACTGAGAACTGTACGATTTTATAACGTCAGACTGATAGTAAACTAAAATGTTAAGAAGAATCAGTTGTTTTCTTTGATAGATTGTTTAGGCATAGTATTCATGATGAGACGTTGTCGAATGGACGGCAACTGCCTGTTGTAGAAATACAAGTGTAGAGGACGACGTATTGAAAGACTTCCGCTTTACCAAATCAGGCCCATAAAATTAGCTAGAGGACGACGTTTTGAAAGTCTGCCACATTTGTCATCTCTAGTTGCAGGCTAGCTACAGATATAAACTTTATGTGGTAAGCCTAATCGTGTCCACATTTGTCATCTCTAGTCGCAGGCTAGCTAATTTTATGGATATGAGTTGGTAAAGCGGAAGACTTTCAATACGTCGTCCTCTACACTTGTGTTTCTACAACAGGCAGTTGCCGTCCATTCAACAAAGTTTCATCAATCAGTTGTTTATTTTAGCAAGTTCTACCGTGTTTGAAACTGGATCAGACTATTAATGCGATTTTTCGGGCAATCTATCTAGCTTTCTATTTATTCATCCGACTCTCACCATTACCTTACATATTTTTGGGCTCCTTACGCACGTGATCACATCTATTGATCACCAGCTACAGCGTCACTCTAACGTCATGACTGTTGTTTTCATGAAGGGACTGGTATAATGTTTATTTACATACAGGTGTAATGTAACATGAAGCATAAAACCGTAAACACTATCACTTTTATTTATGTTTCAAAGTTCACAGCTTCTATGTTGTTGACCTTTTAAATTTAAGTTTGTTTGTTTTTTCAATTATACATAAATCGTGATTCGCGAAAAGTGTGGACATTAACAGACTTACCAAATTAGGTCCATATAATTAATTAGCTAGCCTGAGACTAGGAATGACAAATGTGGACACGACTAGGCTTACCACATAAAGTTTATATCTGTAGCTAGCCTGCGACTAGAAATGACAAATATAGTCACGATTAGGCTTACCACATCAGATCCATTGTAGTAGCTAGTATGAAACTAAATACGTGGAATTGTGAATAAGATTAGGCCTAACACGTAAGTATTACATTAGTAACTAGCCTGCAACAAATAATATCGGATTGCGAACAAGAATAGGCCTAACACATAAATTTTTCAGCAGCAGCTAGCATGCAATTAAAATTCTCGGATTATGAACAAGGTTAGGCCTAACACATAAATTATAGATTAATAGCTGTTTTGCAACTAAAATTGTTGGACTGTGAACTAGATTAGGCCTAATGCATAAGTTCTACATCATACTAGCTAGCAACTAAAAATGTGTTCAAGTTGAGAATTTAGTCAGACGCAAAATATTCATACTGTTACGTCTCCGTTCGTTAGTTCATTTTCCGTAAATTCGTTTCGACGAAACTTTAGTGACACAAGTCCTTTCTTAAATAAAACTGGTTTATTCTTTCTGAATACAACTTTGCGTTTTTATGTGATAGCTACATAAAAGGGTGACAGTTGTTTTACATGGTTTATGTCATAGCTACATAACAGTGTGACAGTTAATTTACAGGGTTTATGTGGTAGTTAAAAATATGGTGACAGTTATTTTACAGTATTTATGTGATAGCCACATAACAGGGTGACAGTTATTTTACATGGTTTATGTGATAGCTATAGAACAGGATGACAATTATTTTACAGGGTTTATGTGAGAGCTACATAGCAGGGTGACAGTTGTTTTACAGGGTTTATGTCATAACTATATAACAGGGTGACAGTTGTTTTACAGGGATTATGTGATAGCTATATAACAGTGTGACAGTTAATTTACAGGGTTTATGTGACAGTTTTTTTACAGGGTTTATGTCATAGCTACATAACAGGATGACAGTTATTTTACAGGGTTTATGTGATAGCTATATAACAGGGTGACAGTTATTTTACATGGTTTATGTGATATCTACATAACAGGATGACAGTTATTTTACAGGGTTCATGTGATAACTAAATAAAAGAGTTATAGTTATTTTACAGGGTTTTTGTGATAGCTACATATCATGGTGATAGTTATTTTACAGAGTTTATGTGATAGCTATACAACAAGGTGACAGTTATTTTACAGGGTTTATGTGACAGCTCCATACCAGAGTGACACTTATCTTACAGTGTTTATGTCATAGCCACATAACAGGGTGACAGTTATTTTAGATGGTTTATGTGATGGCTACATAACAGAGTGATAGTTATTTTACAGGGTTTATGTGATAACTATATAATAGAATGACAGTTATTTTACATGGTTTATGTGATAGCTACATAAAAATGTGACAGTTATTTTAGGTGGTTTATGTGATGGCTACATAACAGGGTGATAGTTATTTTACAGTGTTTATGTGATATCTATATAACAAGATGACAGTTATTTTACATGGTTTATGTGATAGCTACATAAACATGTAACAGTTATTTTACAGGGTTTATGTGATAGCTACATAACAGAATGATTGTTATGTTACAGTGTTTATGGGATAGCTATACAACAGGATGACATTTTTTTTACAGGATTTGTGTGATAGCTACATAACAGAGTGATAGTTATTTTACATTTTTTATGTGATAGCTATATAACCGGGTGACAGTTCTTTTACAGGTTTTATGTGATAGCTACATAACAGGGTGATAGTTATTTTACAGGGTTTATGTGATAGCTACATAACAGATAGCTATACAACAGGATGACATTTATTTTACAGGGTTTATGCGATAGCTACATAACACAGTGATAGTTATTATACAGGGTTTATGTGATAGCTATACAACAGGATGACATTTATTTTACAGGGTTTATGCGATAGCTATAACACAGGGTGACATATATTTTACATGGTTTATGTGATAGCTATAGAACAGGATGACAGTTTTTACAGGGTTTATGTGATAGCTACATAACAGAGTGATAGTTATTTTACATGGTTTATGTGATAACTATACCTGTGTAAAATAACTGTCACCCTGTTATATAGTTATCACATAAACCCTGTAAAATAACTGTCATCCTGTTGTATAGCTATTACATAAACAATGTAAAATAATTGTCACCCTGCTATGTAGCTATCACATAAACCCTGTAAAATAACTGTCACCCTGCTATATAGTTATCACATAAACCCTGTAAAATAACTGTCATCCTGTTGTCATAGCTATTACATAAACCATGTAAAATAATTGTCACCCTGTTTTTTAACTATCACATAAACCCTATAAAATAACTGTCACCCTTTTATATAGCTATCACATAAACCCTGGAAAATAACTGTTACTCTGTTATGTAGTTATTACATAAACTCCGTAAAATGACTTTTACCCTGTAAAGTCAGTCACCCTGTAAAGTAAATTTTAGTTTTTGATGTGACTATTTCTGTGCACAATAACTTTCACAGTGTATATTAATTGTCTCATGTACCTTGTAAAACAACTGTTACCCTGTAAACTAATTGTCACTGTGTCTACCATCTTAACATGTTTATTTGTTACTTGGAGTTACCAGTAATTTATTTAGACCTAAACCTTGAATTAATAGTGTTTATACAACGGCCTGCTGTTCCTCGATCCTTCGAACTACGTTTCATTAGAGAGTGTCGCTGCTAACTAGCGTGACACACTTCAATATTTTATGGCTTAAAACGAGAGTGGCATGCGCACTAATCTAATCAGTTTAGCATTATGCGACGACTCAAAGCGGTGCTGTCGATTAACTCAGTCAGGTTTAGCAGACCTTGTGACAAAGAAAATATACTGTCGATTAACCCAGTCAGGTTTAGCAGACCTTGTAATAACATAAAATATACTGTTGATTAACTTAGTTAGGCTTAACAGTTCTTGTGACAAAGCATACTGGGGATTAAGAATATATTATTTACTCATATACAATTAAAACGTAAGTATTAAGTTGTCAGATGAGAAAATGATACTTGTGTACAGGCTAAGCTAGTTTCTGTAATCCACCCAGCTAATAAGATAAGTTTTGGCGATGAGCGCTTTATGACCTTGTTTGAAAGGGTGTACTAACAAATAAAAAAATATTGTTACGTCTCCGTTTGTTAATTAACTTTCCGTAACTTCGTTCCGACGAAACTTTAGCGA
>NW_013676165.1:9814-11150 GCF_000517525.1 Limulus polyphemus
TACACTTAATTTCAACAGTCGCTCTATAACAAACGCTATAATTCACAACGAACTTCTCACGTGCTCAATTACACACATTGTTGCTGTCAATTTGTGACCGTCTTATATATACAAGACTACACTATATCTAGAAGGATCCCGAGATTTAAGGAAAGTACGTGAATGTTCGAGAACGACGTGGCGTGATACTAGTCACGTGACCTCGCTGACGCAACACTGCCCCTCCTTAGTATTGTTGGTCCCGAACAATAGCCACTTACATTAAACCAATAACAATTAACAATAACTTAATTAACTGTACAGAATTACAAACACAAAATTACAATTCAACAAAGTCTCTTAATTTTCCGGGACGTATCTTCTTCTGTACTGGTCTCCACCTCGATGGCTTCTGCTTCATGTGGGGTTCATCTGCTTCATCAGTGGTAGTAACTTCGTCAAGAGCTTCACCGTTTTCCTTCTCAAAACTGAGTACAGTTTCTTCTTCGGCAGTGGCTTTTTCAGGTGACACGTCTTCAGCAGCGTCATTTGTTTTGTTGTTCACTTCGTCCCAACTGAAATGTCCTGGACCATGATAATGCCAAAGCCTGTTGGCATGCACCACTTTTGGCTTACCTCGCCGACCACATTTGATTCGGAAAGTCACGTCTGAGAGACGATCCACTATGTCATATGGGCCTTCCCATGGAGAAGACAACTTAGGAGACTTCCTTTTGGTGTTCTTGGGATCATACAACCACACCTTGTCTCCTGGTTCAAAGCTGACTTCAGTAGATCTCTCATAATAAGTTAACTTCATCGAATCAGCAGACGTTTTCAAGTTTGAATTCACTTGATGGTGAATATCATCCATCCTTTCCGATAACACTTTCACAAACTCTGACACATTCTCAGGCAACTCTTCATAAGGTGGGCGTCCTTTGTGCTTGGGTCCCCTTTTAGCACTATCTGTACTGCATGCCCTGCACTATTCTTCCACATCTCGCCTCATACCTATCCAGTAAAATCTTTGTCGTAGGTGACTCAATGTTTTCTTAACTCCGAGATGTCCTCCTGTTACAGTATCATGGGATTGACGCAACACAACTTCCCGTAACTTTCTCGGTATAACCGTTTGCTAGGTCGACACTTTCCCATCTACAATTTCCCATCTCCGGAGAAGAATACCATCTTCAAGCCTCAACTGATCCCATTGTGCCCAATAGTTCTTTGTCACAGGGCTTAGACTAATAGCTTTAATATCAATATTTAGTTCCACTTCGTCATCATCAACTTCTTCAGTCACTTTGACTTCAGCTTGATGACACCTAATTAGTTCAACTTCTCTTTTAACAGT
>NW_013676165.1:12000-14370 GCF_000517525.1 Limulus polyphemus
TCTAACAGGGCTGAAGATGTCTGCATCAGGTTTTAGCTGCAGGGTCTGGAAGGGGCTTGTCATTGTCTGGGGCTGGTTAAGTCGATGGTTAATGTATCCTCGCTTTTAAATTTACTTATGTTTTCCATTTGTACTTCTTGCCACTGTTGTTGACTTTCCTGTAGTTGCTGCTGACTTTCCTGCAACTGTTGGAAACTTTCTTCCTGTTTATTTTCTCGTTCTTCTTGTTTCTTTTCTTTTTCCTCCAACCACTGCTGTAATATCTCTTCTTGTTTCTTTTCTTTTTCCTCCAACCACTGCTGTAATTTCTCTTCTTGTTTCTTTTCTTTTTCCACCAACAACTGCTGTAATTTCTCTTCTCTTTCTTCTTGTTTCTTTTGCTGCTCTTATACTGCTGCCATCTGCTAAGCTGTAGTTTTATTTGCCGCTTCTCATTTCCATTTTTTTTCGTTCCATTTCTGACACCAATCTGTTACGTCTCCGTTTGTTAGTTAATTTTCCGTAAATTCGTTCCGACGAAACTTTAGTGACACAAGTCCTTTCTTAAATAAAAGTGGTTTATTCTTTCTGAATATAACTTTGCGATACACTTAATTTCAACAGTCGCGCTATAATTCTCAACGAACGTCTCACGTGCTCGACTTCAACAATATTCTCTCTGACTGCAGTTCATTTACTCATTACCTGGTCACGTTGTGACCCTCTTATATATACCAGATTACCCCCAATCTTGTAGTCTCCCGATAATACACGAAGGTTCGAGAAGGACGTGGCGTGATACTAGTCACGTGACCTCGCTGACGCAACAATACACTAAGATTATAAAGATGTGTTCATGTTGGGGATTTTGTAAGACACAAGATATCCATATACTAAGCATATAAAGATGTGGTCAAGTTGAGGATTTAGTCAGACACAAGATATCCATACACTAAGATTGTAAGGATGTGTTCAAGTTGAAGATTTAGTCAGACACAAGGTATCCAAATACTAATATTATAAAGATGTGTTCAAGTTCATGATTTAGTCAGACACAAGATATCCATACATTAATATTATAAAGATGTGTTCAAGTTGAGGATTTTGTCGGGACAAAGGAATATGGATGAGTTTGGGACCCAGAAATATCCAAAAAGAGACGTGTACTAATTCCTATTCCAGCGACTTCTTGTAGTAGGCAGAAATCTAGGAACAAGAAGATCCAGGCAACAGTATGCAATATAATAAAGAGGGATTTCTTTCTGTAAGAGCGACGCAAATTCACCCCATGATATGGATACAAATTACATCCGTGACATGACCTTTCAACTGGTTAAGTCACTGGTTATATATATCTAATATTATCCATATTGACCTCTCTCTATATATATCTTATATTATGCATATTGATCTATCATTATATATATCTTTTATTATGCATATTGATCTCTTTATATATATGTATATTATGCATATTGATCTCTTTATATATATGTATATTATGCATATTGATCTCTCTCTATATGTATCTTATATTGTACATATTGATCTTTCTATATATATACCTTAGGCCCGGCATGGCCAGGTGGTTAGGGTGCTCGACTCGCAATCTGCGGGTCGCGGGTTCGAATCTCCGACCCACCAAAACATGCTCGCCCTTTCAGCCGTGGGGGGTTATAATGTGACGGTCAATCCCACTATTCGTTGGTAAAAAAAAGTAGACAAGAAGTTGGCGGTGGGTGGTGATGACTAGCTGCCTTCCCTCTAGACTTACACTGCTAAATTAGGGACGGCTGGCGCAGATAGCCCTCGTGTAGCTTTGCGCGAAATTCAAAAACAAACAAACAAATATATACCTTATATTATGCATGTTGATTTCTCTCTATATCTTATATTATGCATATTGATATCTCTATATATATCTTATGCATATTAGTCTCTTTATATATATCTTATATGATGCATATTAATCTTTCTATACATAACTTATATTGTGCAATATGATCTCTCTGTATATATCTTATATTATGCATATTAATCTCTCTATATATATCTTATAATATGCATATTGATCTTTCTATATATAACTTATATTATGCATATTGATCTTTCTATACATAACTTATATTGTGCAATATGATCTCTCTGTATATGTCTTATATTATGCATATTAATCTCTATATATATATCTTATATTATGCATATTGATCTTTCTATACATAACTTATATTGTGCAATATGATCTCTCTGTATATGTCTTATATTATGCATATTAATCTCTCTATATATATCTTTTATTATGCATATTGATCTTTCTATACATAACTTATATTATGCATATTGATATCTCTGTATATGTCTTATATTATGCATATTAATCTCTCTATATAT
>NW_013676165.1:15057-16902 GCF_000517525.1 Limulus polyphemus
AATTGATCTATCTATATATCCTATATTATGCATAATGATCTCTCTCTATATATATATCTTATGTTATGTATATTGATCTTTCTATATATCTTATATTGTGAAAATTGATCTATCTATATATCCTATATTATGCATAATGATCTCTCTCTATATATATATCTTATGTTATGTATATTGATCTTTCTATATATCTTATATTGTGAAAATTGATCTATCTATATAACTTATATTGTGCAAATTGATCTCTCTCTATATATATATATTTTTCTCATATGATGCATATTGATCTCTAAGTATATATGTTATATGATGCATACTGATCTCTATGTGTATATCTTATATTATGCATATTGATCTCTATGTATATATCTTATATTATCTATATTGATCTCTCTATAAATATACCTTATATTATGCATGTTGATTTCTCTCTATATCTTCTATTATGCATATTGATTTCTATATACATACCTTATATTATGCATATTGATATCTCTATATATATCTTGTATTATGCATATTGATCTCTGTATATATATCTTATATTATGCATATTGATCTCTATGTATATATCTTATATTATCTATATTGATCCCTCTATAAATATATCTTATATTATGCACTCCCTTCTCCTTTTCCTCTTCGCAGAAAGACAACAAACAATTATCTGCAGACTAGCTCAAGGTTTACAAAGAATCTAATTCGAGCTCTCTATCGATTTGTTTTTTTTTCTTCTAAATTATCAATCTTTAATTCGAACCCATAAGATAAGGTAGTATTTCTTATAACGCTGGATACAGTAAGTCTTCACACCTCACGTGAAGTGGTGGGTTGTTAGATAAGAAGAAGCGGCTGCCTGTCCATTCGATTTTCTTTCGTGCTAAATATTCATAAACATTACTGAAGGCCATCTTCGGCTCAAAACCTGTTCTCATATGACCATTGTATGGAGAATTTTCTTTGCAAGAGAAAGCAATTTTAGCAAGTACAGATGGTTGAATTACAACAATCCAAGAAATAATTTTAAAAAGTTGGTCATGGGTTTGTGCGGTTCCTGTTTATTCATTTAATCAAATTTTGCATCTCTGACATCTAAGCATAAATACAATACAATACAAAAAAACAAAAAAACAACATAAACCTTAACAGGTTTAAAACTATACTCTAATAATATCAGCAAAGTAAATTACCCTAAAAACAACCTTGGCATGACTAAAACTGTACACTAATAATATCAATACAATAAAGTAAATTACCATAAAAACAACATTGGCATGACTAAAACTGTACACTAATAATATCAATACAATAAAGTAAATTACCCTAAAAACAACCTTTGCATGACTAAAGGTGTACACTAATAATTTCAATACAATAAAGTAAATTTCCCTAAAAACAACATTAACAAGACTAGATCTTTATTCTAACTATCTTCAAACTACATCCGGTTATAACGAAACTTATCCAGGCCGACCAACAACACCAAACGGTAGGAGTGGAAACTGTATCAAATAACCTACAACACCAAACGGTAGGAGTAGAAATTGTATAAAATAACCTACAACACAAACGGTAGGAGTGGAAACTGTATAAAATAACCAACAAAACCAAACGGTAGGAGTAGAAACTGTATCAAATAACCTACAACACCAAACGGTAGGAGTGGAAACTGTATAAAATAACCTACAACACAAACGGTAAGAGTGAAAACTGTATAAAATGCCCAACAACACCAAATGGTACGTGTGGAAACTATTTAAAATAACCAACAACACAAACGGTAAGAGTGAAAACTGTATAAAATGCCCAACAACACCAAATGGTACGTGTGGAAACTATTTAAAA
>NW_013676165.1:17501-20512 GCF_000517525.1 Limulus polyphemus
ACGGTAGGAGTAGAAACTGTATAAAATAACCTACAACACCAAACGGTAGGAGTAGAAACTGTATAAAATAACCTACAACACAAACGGTAAGAGTGAAAACTGTATAAAATGCCCAAAAACACCAAATGGTACGTGTGGAAACTGTTTAAAATAACCAACAACACAAACGGTAAGAGTGAAAACTGTATAAAATAACCAACAACACCAAATGGTAGGAGTATAAACTGTGCAAAATAACCTACAACACAAACGGTAGGAGTAGAAACTGTATAAAATAACCTACAACACCAATCGGTAGGAGTAGAAACTGTATAAAATAACCTACAACACAAACGGTAAGAGTGAAAACTGTATAAAATGCCCAACAACACCAAATGGTACGTGTGGAAACTGTTTAAAATAACCAACAACACAAAACGATAAGAGTAGAAACTGTATAAAATAACCTACAACTCAAACGGTAGGAGTATAAACTGTATAAAATAACCTACAACACAAACGGTAGGAGTATAAACTGTGTAAAATAACGAACCCAAAACGATAAGAGTAGAAACTGTATAAAATAACCAACAACACAAAACGGTAGGAGTGGAAACTGTGTAAAATAACCAACAACACAAAACGATAAGAGTAAAAACTGTGTAAAATAAACAACAACACCAAATGGTACGTGTGGAAACTGTATAAAATAACCCACAACAACAAACGGTAAGCTTAAAAAACAATACCACCCAAACTGCGCCAGTGAAGATTATACCAAATAACCGAAAATTGCGAGAAACGACGAGTAAAATATCTACAAATCACCATCAATGATACCATGAAGAATTATATAATATCTTTTAATATTAACTAAAAATAATAGAAAAATTCACAATATGAGTGAACTCAAAAATAATAATATATAATCAAGACATTTATACTGTTGTAAGCTTTATTTTCAATGCTATAAATTTAGTTGTTTGCTAGCGGGAGCTGCCAACCATGATGATATAGTAATCGAGAAACTCTGAGTAATATCTAGAGACAAGAATACATTATTTATAAATAAGAGTTAATGTGAAATATTTAGTGAATGAGAAATTAATGAGTAGTGACTAAGTATTTAGTGAGTCTATGAGCCTATTTTCAGAAAAGTTATTTACTGTTCAGTATAAATTGTTTCTTATCAGTTACTCGAGCGATTAACTAGGAAATTATCGAAGTTTATTTGTGAGTTTGTGGTATCATCAGTCTCGAAATTTCTGTTCAAATGTTATTTATGAAGTTAAGCCTACAAGTGAACATAGCTTATAACAAACGTAACTGAAGAAATTAATTATTCATCGTTACGATTCTTTGCTGTTATTTTTTTGTTGTTATTTAATTAAGCACAAAGCTATACAATAGGCTATTTGTGGTCTGCCCACCATGGGTATCGAAACCCGGTTTTTAGCATTGTAAATCCGCAGACATGCCGCTGAGCCACGTTAAACTGAAATTGGTATTTGCAACATGAACTCGACCTTAAAGGAGTCCCTTATGTTTAAAGTATAATCGGTAACTGCTTACCAGTAGGTAGCCGGCCACCTAGCAGAACCTGCAATTACGAAGTTTGTTTAAAGCTCATTTATTTGAATAACGCCCCCGCAGCCGAAAGTACGCAAACGTCTTCAGCCTCGGATCTTCTTATCTCAACCAATGAGTTAACTACTAGATCACATGCCCGTATTTATACGTATCAACTCTTCCAAGTAAAACGGTTCTTTTTTCCTAATACATTTTGTATATTTTTAGAGTAAAATAATCATATGCTCTAATGTATATTTTTATTGTGTATTGTGTACGCTAAGTTTAAATAAATCTAACAAACAAAATAAGATCCAGTGTTAGACAGAATAAAGACCTTCAAAAATGAAAACATCATTGAGTTCAGTCGGTCGTCACAGCAGTTTACACGAACACAAAGTTTTTGACTAAATTCTGCATAATATAGCAGCATGTAAAAATACTCGACGTAAATTAATTAAGTTATTCATAATATCTCTTCAACTATACTGTCACACTTATAAGATAGGAAAACGATATTCTTCGTTATTTGGTATAATAATTCACGATCATTTAGAAAAACAACTATATAGCTAAGAAAGTCTAGCCTCTAGAATAAAACCTGAAGTGTAAAATAAACTGAATCCAGTTCAAGCCAAGTTCTTTTTCTGTCAATAAGTTTAAGTTTCTAATAGCTATTGTTAGCTAGAGAATAAGGAGAAATAAATACTTAAACTTCACGATTTTATATTTACATTCGTTTACACGTTCTGTTCATTCAAGTTTTTGATATTTCGTGTTTTGTTCCTAATGTTAATACACCTCTATGTGAAATTTGTTGATTCACAGAATTTACTGTTTCTAAATATAGTTTCGTCCAGCGTCATTGATCCTGTCATTCACGAGCTGCAGTTCCAGCAACAGACGTCACACGTGCCCACGCGTTTTGGAAAATGCCAAGTCTCTCAACGGCATCCGCATCTGCCCGCCCTCGCGTGTCTATTCAGTTATAGACACCGATGATATCAATGGGAATTTTTGGCATAAAAGTATCTGCACTCCATCCTCCGAGGGGAATCGAACCCCCGATTGTTATTAATCAGTAATACACTTTTATCCAAAATATTATACTCAGTTTCGTATATTTTCTTCTTTCTTTAGTGATGACTGTTTTCTTTCCAAGTGAATAACTGTAACTGTAGTGGAAACTGTTAACTTTCTCTGGAAATAACTTTAACTGTACTTATAACTGATATCTTTCTCTGGGAAAAAGTGTAACTGTAGTGATGACTATTACCTTTCTTTGGGAAAAAGTGTAACTGTAGTGATGACTATTGCCTTTCTTTGTGATTAACTCTAAATGTAGTGATGAATATTACCTTTTTTGTGATTAACTTTAAATGTAGTGATGACTATTACCTTTCTTTGTGATTAACTTTAAATGTAGTGATGACTATTACCTTTCTTTGTGATTAACTCTAAAT
>NW_013676166.1:0-6694 GCF_000517525.1 Limulus polyphemus
TAGTGCTCAACATTACATATTTAATGACGATCCCAGTTTAAATATAGGACTAAACAATGTTTAGATTTGTAGCTAGTGCTCAACATTACATATTTAATGACGATCCCAGTTTAAATATAGGACTAAACAATGTTTAGATTTGTAGCTAGTGCTCAACATTACATATTTAATGACGATCCCAGTTTAAATATAGGACTAAACAATGTTTAAATTTATAGCTAGTGCTCAATATTACATATTTAATGACGATCCCAGTTTAAATAAATGACTGCACAGTTTGAGTAAACTCAAAACTTGCAGATAAAACGTAATTTGTCTTTACTTCTGTTCTATGTGGGTTTTGGCCCGTCATGGCCAGGTGGTTAGGGAGCTCGACTCGCAATCTGTGGGTCGCGGGATCGAATCCCCGTCCCACCAAACATGCTCGCCCTTTCAGCCGTGAGGGCGTTTATGTGACGGTCAATCCCACTATTCGTTGGTAAAAGAGTAGCCCAAGAGTTGACGGTGGGTGGTGATGATTAGCTGCCTTCCCTCTAGTCTTACACTGCTAAATTAGGGACGGCTAGCGCAGATAGCCATCGTGCAGCTTTGCGCCAAATTCAAAAAACAAACAAACATTTATGTGTGTGTAGAAAGGGTGAAGAAACATATTCTATGTTTTCTAAATAATGTTGAGAATTATAACAACTCGTAATATTTACTAATATAAGATATCAAAATGTTTATTTTCGCTTTAAAAACACCATTAAATAGCTTACGTAGATAAATTATCGCAATACTATAACTTACAGCATTAACACTTGGTCCCAACAGTGCAGCAGCAATTGCCACGCCTACTAGACCACGAGAATGGCCAGCTAACAGGGACAAAGCAACTCCAGCTCCAGTTGGCAAGGCAGTCAACAGACCAACCCAAAGACTTCTCCATTCACTTCTATTTGAAAAAAAAAAGATTATTATAAAGATTACAATTATTATAACACAATGTTTCAATATTGAAGTTAAAAATCTAGACAGCGCTAAATCATTTATAATCACAATTTGTTAGTTGTATTGATGATTGTTGAATAACACTGTTTGTATGCATTTGTCAAAGTTGTGTTGATGAATATAAAATAGCCATATTTTGTGTTGACCTTTGTAGGTTGTGTTGATAAGGCACATTGTGCCTGTTACTGGCTGGAATGTTGGGAAAAATACAACAAAACATGTTTATAAAATAAAACTATGCCACTTCAGTCCTTTAGCAACACAACTAAATCCACAAACTTACCCATTTGAAAGTAGGTAACAGGAAAGGTTTCATGAAGTTATGTTATTTCATAGATAAAAATTCACAACGGTCTACAAAATGTGTATCATGTCTCTTGACGGAATGAAATTGTAGCCTATAACTAGTTTCTAAAAGTTTTTCCAGCTTACGTCAATTCACTTATTAACTTTACCTTCTCTGTTATATTTGTTTTTTCCCAGTATATGATTAGAAGGGTGGATTCACTCTCTTCAATATCATCTACTACTGCCCCACCCAGTATGTCTGCGGATTTACAACACTAGAAACCGGGTTTCGATACCCGTGGTGGACAGAGCACAAATAGTCCATTGTGTAGCTTTGCACATAACTGCAAACAACAAAATCTTCTGCTTTTGTTGATCCTGGAAAATCAAACTGCGTTCTTTTGCAAATATATACTTAGAAAAAGAATAATATGTCGTCCACCATTTTTGATGGTACTGTATAATCAATCTTTATTATTTATCCAGTGTATATGTATGGCCTCCCAGTGGCACAACGGTATGTCTGCGGACTTACAACGCTAGAAACCGGGTTTCGATAACCGTGGTGGGCAGAGCACAGATAGCCCATTGTATAACTTTGTGCTTAACTTCAAACACAAAAAACAAACAGTATACGTATAATTCTAATATAACTCGTTTGAAAATCATCTCTCAATTTTTATGATGTTATGATTAATACAAGGTTTAACATTGATTTTTACTTAAGCTTTTGCAATAACCCAGTGTTTAAAAATATACTAGCGGCTGAAATAATGACCAACGCCATGAAAATGTATTCATGGGTTATTTCTTTATTTGAAGGATAAGACCAACAGTCAACACATTCCGTTGTCTTATAAGTAAATAGAAAGAAATGCCGTGTGTGAAACACCCGAGTTGGTGAAGCATTAGGCTTCTTAGGTTTGACAATAACGTTAAAATCTCACTTGGCTGCGAACATTTGAAGATATAAATGCTCGTTTTATATGCTTCTATTTGGAAATGCCTGAATAATTAATTAAAAGGGATTTATAGTACAATCGCCCGTAGTCAAGCGTAATTTCACAGTGAAAAGCTACTGGAAAAGTATTTACATTTTGTTATGTATTGAGAATTTGAAATAATCTGCAGCCAAGTTAAATAATTTAAATTTTAATAGTTGAAATGTACCCTGGATTTAGTATTTAGAAATATGCTGATATTTTATTTAATTTACGTTATTTGCCAACAAGATTGATTCACACCGTTTTTGTTTTCAACACAAATACGTTTTAATATATATATATATAACAGTATAATTTACAATAGCAACTATTATGATTAATTATTACAAATATCCAAAAATCTTCTTCCTAGTTCAGAGTCTCCTTGATATCCAGCGAGTTAACTTGAAGTCGATGTACGTACAATTGTCGGGAAGCTAGCTAGCTTCATCAGGCACTGAATTGTTAGACCATTGAAGCAAGATGATATTTTTATAAAACCATTAATGTCCGATGAGAAACCAACAATATTTTTGGAAAGATACTAACGTTTGATGAGAATTCACTAATGTTCGAAATTTATAGCTGTTCCTGGTCAAATGTTGTATATTTTCCGGTTGGTAAGGGTTAGCAAAATCACGGCTTATAGCATACACATGGTTATAACAGTTTTCTTGCAGACTTAATTGTTTCTTATTTGGTCTTGGTATTTTTATAAGAGCGGGCAATGCTTTTCTCAAATGTTCGGACAATACCGGTTAGGAAGTGGATATATTGTTGATTCTTGTGTTCACAAATATTCTACAACCTTGGAGAATTGGCAGGAGTTTCACCATACGTAAGTAACACAACACGGTAAGCTAGACACGCCCTCAAATATAAACTTATTCGAAACAAACGTTGACATTAAAATAAATATATAACAAATTCGTTATACGCAACACATATCTGATACTACAAGCCACGCATATTTCTAAATACAAATTCAATCCAAACAACGTTCATATTAAAAATAAATACACACAATAATAAATTCGATACAATTTAAGCATTCAGATAGTGACATAACTGGCACACACTATATTGGTGGAAACCGATACAAAGTGAAAACAATGAAATAATTTAGACAAGCGACACATGTGTAAACTAAACTCACATGGAATAAATATTTATCATTCACACGACTTAAAAAGTTCAAATGTTTTCAAGAAGACGATTGACTATATAATGATTAGAGTAGAAAATTGCCCATTTAAACTTACAAAGTTTACTATATTGCTTTGCCAAACTAAATGGTTCTGGACAGTCATAAAAAACATAACCCTTTTTATTGTGGTATTACAAGAACTTATCGTAAATAAAATACACCTGTTCACTTAATAACTTACTTGGAAGTCATTGCTTCTGTCGGCCATCCTTCAGTCGCCCACTTGTCAGCAAAGTTTCCAGAGATAAGGCCAAATAGGAACCCTATAATATTAAGTCTAATTAACACCTGAAAACCATTGTAATAAATAATTGCTAAAAAAATTAAGATTACTATAAAAATACATGTCGCCCAAGTTTAAACAGAGAGCATCAGACATGTGCTTTCGAAAAAAAAAATTATTTGCTGGGCAGAGCTAAGCAAGAAATGTAATGTCGTCATATAGAAGATCAAAAAAGAATTTCAGAAAAAATGCATCTGACAGACGACTTTGTGCTGTACAGGTATATGCATTAGACTCGTCAGAGGCATTTTTAACATGGCTGCTAAATAAAAACACTTTAGAAAAGATCAAAAACTATTCTTAATAAGATAAATAAATAAATGTATCGCTACACGAAGAATTGATTGGTTATTGTTAAGTACAGAGCTACACAATGGGCTATCTGTGCTTTCCTCACCACTGGTATCGAACCCCGATTTTTAGCATCGTAAGCCTGCAGGCCCACGTGAGGAAAGGAATAAATACTATCATAACTTTCTGCTAGAAATATATAAGGAAAGATGTCAATATTTTTAAGTTAGAGAGATTTCAACAAACAAGGAATTCTCGAAATCAATCAAAAAAAAGGGCGTCTCTAGAATTTTATTCAAACAATTTTTATCAGAAGAAGGTTGGTTGGAGGACGATTCTACGTTAGTTTTGTTAACGCGGAAATCAACAGAATCCAAAAATTTTACGAATTTAAATTTACATATATCAATATATGTAGTAAATACATCTTACCCCAAAACACACATGTACTCAGTGCAATGCATTCATTGATAATCCCCATATTTCTAAGATGAGTATCTTCTATCCACATCCCAAACGTAGCAGCCAAAAGTGGTTTCTACAGGATAACCAAAGCTGTTTAATAAACCAAACTAATCTAGATTATAGTATAATCGACGCAACATTCGTTTTAATTTGGAGGTAGTTTTGTTTATGCGCTAACTAAAACTTTCGGTTATTATTACCATAACAAACTCTGCAGTAACTATGGAATTGGTGAATACAAGGCGACACACGGTTTCTATATAGTATATACTGAATAAATACAACCAGGTTCAGCCTTGTAACCAAACATTTTACAAAATTTCAGTGTATGTGTGTATAATGAAACGTAAATAATATCGTTCAAAAAAAAGAAATAGAAAAGAAGAATAAAATGTTAAAGTGCACGACATACTTTCAATAATTATATCGAACCTTCGTAATGTATATACACATTACTGATAATCATTTGAGATCCGGAATGAACTGTTTGGTATTTTTTAATAAACACTATGTCCAAAAATGATGGTTTCTTATGTTCCTATGCAAATCAAATATAATTCACTCGTCAGCTGTGTAGAGGGTGACAGGTTTGAAAATGTAAGTATTGTGGTCTATCAGTCGGTTTACGATACAAATCAGTATGTATAAAACCATCTTTTAATGTCAGGTTTACATCTAAAAAACTTATTTGAGTAGTGGAGTAATCTAGAGTAAATTGAATAGAAGTGTGGAAAGAGTTTGCATGTCTATAGAAAGATAGTAAGGAGTCTTCGTCTCCTACCCAAATGAAAAAAAATGTCATCTATGTACCGTTTCCAAATGTTTGGTTTCTCTTTATAACTTTCCAACAGTCTCGTCTCTAAGTCTCCCATAAAAACATTGGCATAGTTTGGTGCCATCTTGGTCCCCATAGCAGTGCCTTTTGTCTGAGTATAGAATTCATCATTAAATTCAAACCCATTGAGTGAAAGAACTAGTTTAGCTAAGTCTACAGTAGTCTGTGTGTTGAGTTTGTCAAGTTTCAAAAGGGAAGATTCAAGAGCTTTCAGGCCTTCGTCGTGAGGAATGTTTGTGTAAAGAGAAGAAAAGAGAGATTATTCTGTACTTTTAAGTCAGAGTTAATGGCTTGAATTACTTCACTCTCAATTGCAGCAATAAAGCTCTCTAAGTGTGGTTCTCTGTTGAGTGGGAATGACCAGGTGGATTTTTCTTTAAACTGTGTACCGATATCATTTGTGTTAGCGGTTTTATTGTGGAAAAATTCCCGAAGTCTTAATCTGCGTGCAAATTCTTGAAGGTCGGAAATAACTTCGAAATTATCTATGTTCTTAGGGGTAGGAGAAAAGTTGAGACCTTTACTGAGAATGTTGTGTTGAGTTTCAGTTAATGTTTTAGAGGACAGATTTACGACATGGGAAATGTTTTCGGGTTTGGGTCTCTCAGACAAGGAAGTAACTGAAGTGGATCAATCAGGAGTAGAGCTTATTTTATGAAACAACTCAACATGCTAGTTTGTATCATTTGAGTTTTTGGTCAACAATTCACAGGTAGCGTCAATAGGGGCTTGTTTAAAGCTATTATTTTGTTATGAACAGACGATAAGATTTTGGTGAGATAATACTTTACTTTTATGGGAAAGATCATGCTATGTTTGTTCCTTGTTGTTTATTGCGTGATTTTCGAAAGACTTTTTTGTTTTGTTAATAAAAACTTCAAGTTTATTTTGTTCAATAGTAGAAATTGTGTTCTCGGAATTTTAATGGAAATGTTCTTATCAAGATCGGCTACTGTGGATTTGCAGAAGTCTTGTGTGAGCTTCATAAGTGCAATTGAGGTAGAATGGAAGATTGTCTTCCATTGTAAACAAAATAGTTTGTCATTGGCCCCTATGGTAACTAGTGGATTCAGATTAAGTGATTTAGGTATAGATCAACACTGTAAATGCTGTTCTAAGATGTCAGTATGGTTAATATATCTCAGTCTCTTTTCGTTCAGTTTTCTAAGTCGTTTGAAAGTTTTGGTAGGGTTGAGATTAGAATACGATTGGGAAGTTGTAATGGAGTGAAGGTTTAATTTGAGGAGAGTGGAAGATTTTTTCTATGGGACGTGAAGGTTCATAGTTTTCAGGTTTGGAACTTAGTGGAGGATTGCTAGGAATATAGCGGATACCAGAAGGAAGGTTGTTTT
>NW_013676166.1:6804-14522 GCF_000517525.1 Limulus polyphemus
TCGTGGATTGGGTACCAGGTTTAGGGCTTAGGGAAAGGTTACTAGAAATAAAAGTGGAAGTCGTAATTTCAGTATAGGTTAGACATTTAGGCAAAGGGTCACAATTAGAGTTTGGGACAGTTCCAGGAGAAACAGGGTTTGGAAGTGTAGTAGAGGTGTGGCATACAGATGTATGCTCTTTGTGTTGAGGGTTTTTTAATGAGATAGGGGTATGGGGGAAAAAAGAGGTTGGAGGAGATTTAGGACTAGAGGTGTTTGGTTGGTTTACGCTGGAGTATTCAATATTAGTTTGTAGGCGAGGAAGAATAAAGTCGGTAATAAAGAAGGGGAAATTACAGGATAGGGTAACGATTCCTTTGAAGGAAAGGTGTAAACTAAGAAATGTCTCCTGCTTTCAAGTTTCAAGTTAGTGTTGTAAAGGAAAGACAATCGTGGGTTACGTCGACATAGATCATGTGCGAGAGCGTTGAATTTGTCAATTTTGTGATTTAAAGTGTCAGTAGTACAGACTTGTCTTAGAAAGAGATTATCAGTATGTCTATTAACGTCACGGTAAATAACGCTTGAGAAACATACGCGAAGGTCAGTACGGAGAGTCAAAACATGTAACAGTAAGGCTTGTAGATCATTAAAACAGTCATAAGCAGTCGTTGAGTTCCGTTTGAGGTCGTTAGTTCCAACATGAGGAATTACGTATTTTACAGTCTGTGGCAGTAAAGATATAGATTCTAAAAGGTCAAGTGAAGTGGCTCCACTAATGGATTTAATTAAAACATGTTAGTCTTTAACGTAAAGAAGTTGTTGATACAGGTACTTAATAATATAATCCCTAAAAATGGCAATGTAAGGTAAAAGAAGAGGTCCGTGGTCCATGAGTGGAAAATCAATTTTGATAAAAGAGTTAGCACAAAGGATCACATATAAATGTAATAGACTTAAAATAAGACCCAAAACTCGAGCGCTTTCTAATAGTTCACTATTCTTCTTCTGAGTTTTGGGTCTTATTTTAAGTCTTTTACACTTTATATGTGATCCTTTGTGCTAACTATTTTATCAAAATTCACTTGTCAGGAAATTGACTACGGACTACTATTAAGCCCCGGAAACTTAGTACATTCATCACTAAGTAACCACCTAATTCTACACTGAATAATAGTAAATAACATTTACCATAAAAGGTGATATCAAAGAGCTCGCCAAAATGATAGTTGAACTTTCTTCTGCTAATCCAATGGAAGCCATGATACTAGGTTCACACAAAGAAAAATTATAGAAAAGTAACATTATACTAGCTGCAAATAAAGGCAAAGATAATAATATTATATTAAGTGTAAATTACGATAGAGGTAAGCAATGGAAGCCATGATACTAAGTTCACACAAAGAAAAATTATAGAAAAGTAACATTATACTAGCTGCAAATAAAGGCAAAGATAATAATATTATATTAAGTGTAAATTACGACAGAGGTAAGCAAAGGAAGACATTGTAGTAAATGTATATGAAGGAAATATAAATAACTTTTTAAATTGAATCTATTTTGCTTGCTTACCTAAAACAAAACATAGATTTAAAAAGCGAACATGTTTGAAGTAGTATACATAATTATATTCACTGGTTTTCTTACATTGACAGTTATAGTTCTCAGCTTTACCGTAATTTTCTAATTATAAACCACACCTTCTACAAGTCATCATTCCCAAAAAACAAATGAACAAAAATACAAATTCGTGTATTAACCGCATCTGAGTATAAATCGCTGCTGTAGAACAGCTGTTGTCGAGTTACTGGTAGACTAACATGAAAACATATCACATATAGTACACGTGCTTTTTCATAACAGTTATTTCTTTCTACTAAAAAAAATAAAATAAAATATGAAAATAAAAGAAGAAATATTGCAATACTATATTATATTACGTTGTTTTTTATACAGAAAATTGTCTATTTCGCCTCCAGTTGTAAACGTCTTTCTCGCGGGGATCACCTCGACAAGCTTGGTTGAATTGTTATTACTTAGTTTGAAAGCCAGAAAAATTATAACAGTTATAGGACATTGTTTGCTTTTTGTGTATTTTATTCTGTGTTCTTAGTTCATTATTTAATCAAACAACAATTATTTAGTGGGTTTGAGCCGAAATGCATGATCGAAGCGTATTACGACGTTGCCGGCAAACTTTTCATGCAATTTAACCAAAACGTTATCAATAACATAAAATTTGTAGAGCTTTTTCTAAACAATATATTAATGTATAAGTCGCACTCATGTATAAACTGTATGTTATGGTTTTGTAAATAAAAGTTGTGCATAAACCGCGGTTTATAATTGGAAAATTACAGTAATAGAATGGTATATGATAGATAATATAACCATTGTTCCCAGGGTGTATTTGGATGTTGAAATTTATCACGTAAATGTGCATCAGTTGAAAACGTAGTTAAAATATCTTGGGGGAAACAAAAAGGCTTGAAGAAAGACCTAGACTTAAAAGATATGTTTAGTTTCCTACAATGTGTTAGGCTGATCAGTGCAAATTGCAATGGCAGTTTCAATGAATTTATAATTCTTGTTATGTTCACACATTTTGTAATGTATGTCTTTATTTATTATTAAGATTAATCTGTCTTATATTTTTCGATTCGATTGTACAGAGATAATAATATATAGTTCAAGTTTATAACTATATCATGATCATCATTTGCACCAATGTATCAGATCATCGTTTTGTACATTTATAAATGTATATATATATTTGTAAAGTTTTATCATGTGATAAAAGAAAACTAGGCCAGCTTGATTAAAATATGATTTCAATAACGGATGTTTAAGAATAATTATAATATATGGAATCTGTCTATTTAGCTGGTTTCAGATTATAACGTTTCTAACGATTTATAATAAACATTGTAGTAGAATAATTATTATTTAATTATAGTGCCATAAAAAACTTCTAGCTTGCATAGGAGCAAACTTTATTTTACTATTATATATTTAAACTTATTTACTTTTCGCTTTTGAAATGTGTGAAACAAACCGCAAAAACCTCAACAGAAGTGCGAGGACTTGAGTTCCTAAGAGATTATTATTTGCTGGATCTTACACCTATATGGATATTAATAAACTGTGAATGTGCACAACAAACTTCCACATTTTGTGTTTTACGTGTATTACACAAACATACAGATTTTCTAAAAATATTATATAAACAAATTTGAACAAATCATGGATCTCAAAATATAGTTAATGCAACGTAAATAATTCTTTGTTAAGCTAAACAATACTAGAAAATATTCACAAGACTCGAGAAGACTTTATAGTTTTATTTCCTTAATTGTTTCGTGGTATTGAAATGAACAGCGCTGCTAAAATTAAGTCTCCTTTTTCAGTCCAAGATTTTTCATTTGTGTTCTTTTACCGATAAAGGCTTCAGCACTCATTAATTTCATTAGTTACAAAAGCTCCTTGATATGGTGTCTTCAGATTTTTCTTCCAGATTCATAAATCTTTAAAATAGTTAAATATTTCTATTTAAGTTCTTTTATAAGAATTTGAAAATCACTGGCCGTTATCGATCTGATAATCGGGTTATCATGTTAGCTAGACTTGACTCAGTGCTAGACTATCTGCTAAAATCAGGCTCATGTTTGACAAATCCATCTTTCACGGGCATATCTATAAGGCGTGCATCAGTTGTTTGTCATGATTTTGGAGTATTTATTTTTCAGACTTCTTTCCAATAAAGTATTGTGTCATGTAGGTTTTAGATTTTCACAATCTCAAAATATACACTGGAAACTCGATGATCAGATGATGTAAGTGGGTGGGGGATATACTATATCAGCTGCTATTTCAGATATATATAACTTACGAAAATTCTTCTCCTTCAGAAGTACGTAGAATCTTATAGTCTCATCTCTTTCAGAATTATTCGAACACAACCATCTTTTCAATAGTTTAGTAATTTGTTGTTGTATTAGTGATGAAGCTGTGAATTACAATTCTTAGTATACACCGTTAGTGCTTAGATATGTAGATTGACTAGTTACTTTTCCATATTCACTCAAGTTTTAAAACAAAGGAAATTAAAAAAATTTGTTTACCTGGCTAGGCTAATGAACATGATAAAGTTAAAAGTCAAACCAGCATTGCCACGAATACTTTCAACGATCTGAAAAACACAAGAACATGTGATCGAAAAAAATATTATTATGGAGATAATTTATATGTATTTGTATATATATATATATATATATATATAAAATATAAATACATTGTTTATTTCTATATAATATAACGCTGTTTAATTTGTATTTGTATTATATATCCATAACAAGGCTACTAAAGTTTATTTGTTGTTATGCACGAATCTATACATTAGGTTGTCTGTGCTATGCCCACCAGAAAGATCCAACCCTGAAATTTAGCGTTATAGGCCTTCAAGCTTACTGCTGAGCCCATGATACATAGCTTCAGAGGCTTGTTAGGCATATGTACTATTTTTCCTGTCAAATTATATGTCTTTTCACATACTCTTCATACAAACTACGAATACTTTAGAGAAATAGAAACATGAAATTACAAATATCCAACCCTATTTTCATTACCATCCGACTGTGCATTCGTTATTACAGAAAGGCAGTCTCTTCAGGTTGTAAGACATGATTCCTCATGTAACGTAGACAAGATATATTTGTGTTTCATAAGAAAAGTAGCGGTACACAAATTCGTATAAGTTATTGTAATAACACCTTTTCTTTCTGAATTTATTGGAATCAATTTTTACTAACTTAATAATTTTTTCGTCTTTTGGAAACCGACCTGAGCAACAGTCAATCTTGCTGTCACTGTTTCAAGAAACTGGTGTTGCATCGCTCTAAAAGTCGCTAAAATGTGGGGACTGTCCCTGCAGAAAAACGAAAATTATGTCTATAGCTTATTACAACTTATCCAGTCCAATCTCAATAACTATACGACTTGCTTTTCTTTCATTTATCTTATTATTTGAAAAACAAGTTGTATAACTTGCAGTGTTTAATGATTCAGAAGGTTTGTAAATAGAACTTATGTAGCTCATACAACATTAAAATGGCTCCTCTCGTGAAAACAGTTATTGTAGAGTGAAAAAATTTCCTCACTAAGGTTTGATTAAAACAATCACTTTTAAATACTCATGTAGTATGTGTTGTACTTCAAACATTTCACTCTTAAACATATATTTAAGTAAATTCTAAGACAATTACAACGAATATCTTTCTGATGAAATGTAAAATTTAGATATAATTAAATTGATTTCTAGAGCAAAAAATCTGATATGTAGATCTAAAATATTTCTAGTAGTTCAACAACATAAAAATACAAAAACAATCTACTCAAGCGTCGACTGCTGGTAAGTAGTTTAAAACTTTAAGTGCAGCCTGATCACAGACAACTAAAACAAATCACAACTTGAGGATCTTTGAAGACGATATTTTAAACAGTCTGTAAATGGACTCATCCTAGAGTTGATATTTCAATCTGTTTGAAAGTGGCATTTAATGAAAAGTTGTGCATCTCCGACCAAAACCTGTTGACACGTTCATGAACAAACGCATAAACACAATCACATTTATGTTAGTAGGTTTAATTGTTGAAAAAACAATCCAGATAATTTTCTTTTCATGTTTAATATCAATTTTGATAACCTTTCTATAGCTGTTACCAAGTCAATACACACTTGGAACTAAACTTGGGTGTACAATAAATATGAATTAAAATAACTTTAACTGTGATAGCTCACCCTTCTTTGTTGTCCGGACAATCTGATTGGTTACGATAGAACACAGAACACGACATAACTCTGAGGAAAAGATAAATTCCTTATTAATAATGTAGTTCTAACCTAATTTCAGAATTAATCATAACACAGAAATATTTAAATGGCAATCATAATTTTAACACTATGTATTTATAGACAGATAGAAACATTTGTTTTGTAAATTTCTTAATTCTGACTGTAATATATTAAGCAAGTTTTCCTTGGATCAGACTTTAAATACAACTAAATTCAGGAACAATATATTTATTATCATAAAAGTTTCGATGATTCACCATCATCAAGATGTTCTTGCACTTATTCTAATACATCACTAATGAAAGGACAGTTTAATAAGCGATTTGATCAAGCTAAGCTTTTTAATGAGTTTCTATTTTAACCATTTTGAAATGATAGACTAGAGAGAAGGCAGCTAGTCAACACTACCCACCCCAACTCTTGGGCTACTCTTTACCAATGGAAAGTAGGCTTGACCGCCCACACGGCTGAAAGGGCTAGCATGTTCGGTGATGGGATTAAAACCCGGAACCCTCAGATTGCAAGTCAAGTGCCTTAACCACCAAGGCATGCCAGGCCTTAAAAGTATTTCAATTACAACCATGTATTACTGAGAATTTTTAAACAAAAATCAGATATTTCAGACAATATTTAAACAGCAATAAAAAATATAAAATACACAACATATATTTAAATAACCAGACAGTGTTAAAAAACTTTAAACAAACACCAGGTATTCCTGCTCATTTCAAGTGTACACTGAATAAAAAGGGTCTACTTTGAAAAACGTTTGCTTTATCGTGTGATTTTTTTTTGTTGTAAACAAAAACAAGACATGTTGATTTAAATTAGAACCAGACATCTTTAGAATATGCAAATCAGCAAGTTACATGGCAAGCATAGCCGATACAAAGTCATGGTAGGATGTATGTGTATCAGAACTACATTTTGACATTCTTAGGCACTGTGATGACACAAAAAATTGATCGCGTTTATCAAGGGGACGTAACAGCCCTTTCTGACATAAAAGGCTCATGGGATAAAATCATAAAGACGTGTTTAGATTGAAGATTTAGATTTTCCAAGATGAGGATATTCATTATACTTAGTGACATTGAAGAACAGAGGAATCTGAATCCGTTTCGGACACCAGGACCTTTCTGATAGATATCCGTAACAAGTCCTACCCCAACTGTAGTAAGTAAACTGCGTCGTCTTATAATAGGTGAGAATCCACGGATACAAAGGTCAGTGAGCAGAAGACATCCTCGTGTCTTAGGCAATAATACGCAACAACATAATCAAGAAGGATCTTTGTCTGGAAACATGGCCAACAGAGTGTTGGTTCAACAAGATAAGGTGTCCAGTGATGCCTCTCGTTGAATCGTCGCATACGGATAGATATTCATGTTTTTTTCATACGAAGACGTACGGCTAAGTCACCAGACGCAGCGCTATAGATTTCTGTGCGATCGGACTGTTGAAAGAACGCTAAGTAGTCACTTAGGTGAGATTTCTTTAAGAGCAAAGCCATATTGAGAAATATGCTGTGCCATTTGCGAGGAATCGAACCCCAGACTATAGCGTTGTAAGTCCGTGAACTTACCGCTGTCCTACTGGGGGATAAAGGCGTACAACTAAATGGATAATGGAAGGCCAGCACGGAAGGTTGATATGTTTTGGACAGGGCAGCCTATTGATGGAGCCTAAAAACTATAGTCCAGGGCTATTGTCAAGATGCACTGTCGTCAGATAAACCATGATCGGCCATGGCAAAAAGAATTGTAACGACGTAGTGTGGCCGCAAAATCGTTTTAATATAAGGTACTCAATCCTGAATGACCGGCATGGCCAGGTGATTAGGGCGCTCGACTCGCAATCTGAGGGTCGCGGATTCGAATCCCCGTCA
>NW_013676166.1:14622-16716 GCF_000517525.1 Limulus polyphemus
CAAACAAACAAACAAACAAACAATCTTGAATAGGACTATACATCTTTGATTTGATAAGAATCAGACATTTTCCGGTTTATTTAAACAAAAACTAGATAACGTTGAGATTACTGTAGTGGCAACCAAAGAAACATACATTATTAGTCACGATACAGATAGTGATGTAGTCGTAAGCTATAAATCGTCGAAAAAGTGATAAGACATTGATTTAAAACCTAACTGCCGCTGAATGCGCTATATTATCAAATCTTGCTGCAAACGACAACGTTTGATAGTGTTGAGATCACTTTCCTTCATGCCAGCTTTATTTATCTATATTTTTTCCGGACTTTGGTAATTTCATTTTCTTTCAAATGGTAGAAAATTACATTATAGTATAATGAATTATATTTTCCAGGCGAACTGAAATATCCTTGTTTCTAACATGAAATGAAACATGACGCTTGCAAATAACTTTCACAGTACTCTAATCTTTTACCAACATTTTTTTTTACCGAGCATTCGTTGTTATTACTACTACTTTTGTTGTTGTAAGGATCTCAGCTAAGTCTAAATTCCATTGCTGCGTTCGGTTTATTTTATCTTTCATTAAGTAAGGGTTTTAAAGCGTACCGAGAATTAAGCCTAAAAGTAAAAACGAAAAAAAAGGAAGCTACATGTTATCTCTTTTAGCCTTGGAGTCATGTTTTAAATAAATAATATTATATGTTACATTTATAGTACAATTTGAACGATGAGTAACAAGTAATTTTATTATGAAAACAAACATGTTGAGGACAATCCTTCCTTGTCACTGAGTGTGGTTTTCATATTGTTGCGTCAGCAAGGTCACGTGACTAGCATCACGCCACCTGTTTTCTAGAAATATCCTGTTCCTTCGGAAGTGCCCTAGCATTTGCTAGATTGGGGGTGAGCTGGTATATATAAGATGGTCACGGCGTGACGGGACAATGTGTAGGTAGTGAGTAATTGAACTGCAGTCAGAGAGTATTGTTGAAGTTAACGTTCGTTGTTATAGCGTTTGTTATAGAGCGACTGTTGAAAATAAGTGTGTCGGTAAAGTTATATTCAGAAAGAATAAACTAGTTTTATTAAGAAAGGACTTGTGTCGCTAAAGTTTCTTGGGAACGAAGTTACGGAAAATCAACTAACGAACGGAGACATAACAATATGTAAAAGTTACTAAGTGTATAGTGGATGTAATAGTGTTTTAAAGAGTCGATTGTGGGGAGTGATACATTGTTCAGGGAACTTATTTAATATTTTAAAAACATTCAACACGGAGTTTAATTCTGTTAGAAACACTTCTTAGTACTATACAGATCTGCTGGAAACAGTGTTAAGTGACACATTTGAGTTGATTTGAGGGAACATTGCTCAGTAGTGTGATACTTCAAATAACAGTTTATCTTTGAAGTGGTGTATAAAAATCTCGGAAAACAGAGGACTGTTGCTCGTTATTGACAAACATGGCATAGCCTATAAAATTCAGTTTTCTTCTCGTAAAGCTAGATGAATCTAGATTACTTTGGGTTTATTCATCGTTGTAGCCGTAATGATGAAATCTTCTTTTCAAAGTACGATTTCTGACTAAGGCGAAATAAAAGTATAACATTTCCTTACAAGTGTTACGTCTCCGTTCGTTAATTAATTTTCCATAAAAATTCTTACCGAAGAAACTTTACCGATACAAGTCCTTTCTTAAATAAAACTGGTTTATTCTTTCTGAATACAACTTTGCGATACACTTAATTTCAACATTCGCGCTATAACAAACGCTATAACTCACAACGAATGTTTCACGTGCCCAACAATATTCTCTCTCTCTGTCCGCAGTTCTATTACTCATTACCTCACGTTGTTTCTTGGCCGGTCTTATATATACAAGACTACCCCAATTTAGTAGTCTCCCGACATTTCATGAAGGTTCGAGAAGGAAGTGGCGTGATACAAGCGTCACGTGACCTCTGCTGTCGTAACATTGCCCCTTCCTTAGTATTGTTCGTCCCGAACACTAGCCACTTACATTAAACCAATAACAATTAACAATAACTTAATTAAATGTACAGAATTGCAAACAGAAAATTACAATTC
>NW_013676167.1:0-9093 GCF_000517525.1 Limulus polyphemus
AATAAGTGTCTGAGATACAGTTTAACTGAAGTAGGAACAACTAAAGCAACTTTTGTTCAAGTCTTTGGAATGCAGTTTAACTGATGTAGGGACAACTGAATAAGTGTCTGAGATACAGTTTAACTGAAGTAGGAACAACTAAAGCAACTTTTGTTCAAGTCTTTGGAATGCAGTTTAACTGATGTAGGGACAACTGAATAAGTGTCTGAGATACAGTTTAACTGAAGTAGGAACAACTAAAGCAACTTTTGTTCAAGTCTTTGGAATGCAGTTTAACTGATGTAGGGACAACTGAATAAGTGTCTGAGATACAGTTTGACTGAAGTAGGAACAACTAAAGTAACTTTTGTTCAAGTGTCTGGGATACAGTTATGTATTATCTTGGTTCATGTTTAGCGAACTTCGTGGTAATGTATTTATACAGTATCCGTTCGTATGCAGAATATTGTAGACTTCGCTCCTGGTACCTAATGCTTCCTTATTTTGCTTTTAAATACTAATAAAAATGGAAAGATGGTTGTAATACTTATTTACCCCACTTGAGGCTAGTAAGAGAAGTTAAAATATGGCTGTAAATACTTAGTTTAATCTGTTTCTGACTTGCGAGAGAAGTTAAAACGTGGTAGTTAACAGGTATATAACCGGTAAACGTGTAATAGTTAATAGTCTTTAGTCCTGCTAGTCACTGTTGGATGGTTAAATATCTCTGACAGTTGTCGATTTTTTTTACTGATTGAAAACATAGGTTGGTGTCTTACCTCGTGTAAGGAGAAAATTAGAATAAGCGTAAGAACAGTTACTCTCGGGTGTTTCTTCATCTTCTGCTGGAGATTTTCTCCTTGCTGATTGTTGATGGTTCTGAACCGTAGAAGTGCGTTTGAGGTCCTGAGGCTTTGACTCCTGTTGCTTCCGGCGACGGTAAGACTTGGCGGGGAAGTTTGATAATTAAAGGCTGAACTCCATCCACCTCATGTATTTATACACATTTCGCTGGTGGGGAATATCGATTCGGGTTAGGACATGACATCATTGGTTGCTGGGGTTTGACGTGATCAAATGTCGCATCTCATCCAAGAATCGTGCGTAGGTTTTTCTAAGAAATCAAAGGGCCCTGTTACTCGTTTTCATCCTTGTCTCAAAATCTATCAGAGGAGGTATACGAACGTGGAAGTTCGTTTTCTTGCAATTTAAAAAAGCCGAAAGTGTACTAGTAAGAATAAAAACAGGAGGTTTACCGTGAATCTTTTCACAGAGCCAGATATTAATAAAACGAGAAGTCCCATTAACCCAATAAATAATTAAATAATCGGGCGAATATCAACTTTGTGTTGTAAAAGAGCTCTCCATATTGTAAAGAAAGTTTAATCTTGAGGTGTTTATAATAATTACATACTTAAGTGACCTTTTGTGTTTATTATACAAGGTGTCCTATAAAAGTGACGCCATTTTGTCTGAGTTTTGAAGAAAAGTGCCTATACGATAAGGGACCAAGAGAGGTGAGAGATACATGAACGTCACCAAAAATGTTCGCCTCGTAATCAGACGTAGTAACTATATATAGTGTACTTCTAGACACTCCGAAGGAGGTGTTCATGTCTCTCAAAACACTTGGGTCATCTGTAAGTCACTTTTAAGGAGGTGTTCATGTCTCTGAAAACACTTGGGTCATCTGTAAGTCACTTTGAAGGAGGTGTTCATGTCTCTGGAAAAACTTGGGTCATGTGTTAGACACTTTGAAGGAGGTGTTCATGTCTCTGGAAAACTTGGGTCATCTGTAGGACACTTTGAAGGAGGAGTTGATGTCTCTGGAAAACTTGGGTCATCTGTAAAACACTCTGAAGGAGGTATTCACTTCTCTGAAAACATTTGGGTCATCTGTAAGTCACTTTTAAGGAGGTGTTCATGTCTGAAAACATTTGGGTCATTTGTAAGACACTCTGAAGGAGGTGTTCGTGTCTCTGGAAAACTTGGGTCATCTGTAAGACACTCTGAAGGAGGTGTTCATGTCTCTGGAAAACTTGGGTCATCTGTAAGTCACTCTAAAGGACATATTTGTATCCGGAAACGCTTGAGTCACCTGTTAGACTCCATGAAGGAAGTGTTTATCTTCGGAAACACTTGAGTCATCTGGCAGACACTCTGAAGGAAGTGTTTGTCTTCGGAAACACGTGAGTCACCTGGTAGATAGTCTGAAGGAAGTGTTTGTCTCCGGGGTCACTTGAGTTACCTGTTAGACTCCCTGAAGGAAGTGTTGTTCGGAAACACTTGAATCACCTGTCGAACTTCCTGAAGGAAGTGTTTGTCTCCGGGGTCACTTGAGTTACCTGTTAGACTCCCTGAAGGAAGTGTTGTTCGGAAACACTTGAATCACCTGTCGAACTTCCTGAAGGAAGTGTTTGTCTCCGGGGTCACTTGAATCACCTTCCACGGATCGAAATTGAAAAGAACGTTAACATGCACGTTTCATAATCTGACCATTAGTCAAGTTTACATAGATAATTAGCAGGCGTTATTTTATAACGTACTCACGTATCGAGGTCACATAGATTTATTAACATGCAGATTTCATAACCCGGTAACGAGTCAAGGTCACAGAAGGTTAACCTGTAGACTTTATAATCTAGTCACAACTAAAGATCACAAAGACTCAGTCACAAGTCAAGGTGACGGAAAGGGTTAACATTCAGTCTTTATAACCTAATGACACGTCAAGGTCACAGAAACGGTTAGCATGTATGTATATTTTATAATCCATTCACAATTCAAGTTAAATTCCGAATATTTAAACAGTCTTCTATTCCACTTCAAGATCCACATCTCAACAATAAGAGTTTAAACTTGACATCAACATCGTGTCCACAGCTCTCGTTCCTATATTTCACTGCGTGCACTATGAAAATAGTTTGTATTGTTTTTCAATACGGGTTACAGGAGTGGGATTAAATGAAGTTCGATAACTGGTCTATAAAGTGTATATAAGGAATATAAATAAATAATCAACTCAATTTTTTTTTGCCGCTTCTAAACCCACTTTGAAGTTTATTCACAGCCGTTAAAAGTAGTTTTTAAACTTTTATACGAACTTACATTGCTATAAAAAGCTAAAGCAAAGAAAAATTTTTCTTAACAAAAAATGAACATTTTCTCGTACTAATATATAAACTTGTTTTGGCATGTAAAGATGTAAAGCACTGCTTTTAGTTCTGTCAAACTTATTGTTTTGATGGTATAAGTTCTTAATAGAGGTATTTTAAATAAAGTACGAGTGCTTTATTCAGTAGGAAATCTCGTAAAGTATTTAGCGCCACCACACGGAATTTTTAATGAACAAGAAAAATCTTGTATCCTTTAGCAACTAAGGGCCGAAGCCGAGTTATAAGTGTGACGATCATATCAAACTATTCGATCAGAGAAGACTAGTCAGAGATGACGGTGAGAGTTTGTTGTCTAGCTGCCTTCCGTTTGTCAATTAAAAATTAGGGACGCCACCGGATAGGCCTTGAATGGCTTTGCGCGAATATTCGAAAAACAAAGTGCCATCTAATATATATAGTATAAAGTTTGAGCCCATAAAATAATACATTTTGTAATTAGAACTTAGGGGAATTTGCTACTAAAAGACAAAGTCATTATCTATCACCAACTTTTATGTTTCACTGATCTCACAGGCTTAGTATTTTAACAAAGACTGACCTTATAGCTGTAATTGTCTTTGGAACGAATGACTGCAAGAGTTTTGAATTTAAATCCTTATCAATCGACCGCTGTTCTATAAACGTATTTTCACCAAGTAGTTTGCTTTAACTAAACATACATTTTGGGAATGTTAATAATATAGTGTTAAAATGGCTGTATACTACGTGAAATTCAACATTAAACAAAACATATGTTTCTGGGCTTGAATGCCTTTTCTTATTATTCTGTTTTAGTCTTGATAATTGAATTAATAATATTATTTAAATGAGAACTTGCAAAAAATTAATGCTAAGCCTTGTTTGAAGTATTTAACCAGTGAAGAAATCTCATTATTGGTCCTGTAAATTTAACTGGTCCACACAACAACGAGAAGAAAAATCAGAAGTAGAGGGACACTCAATAGAGCAGATAACTCCGCTACGCAGCGTTGATCACATTCACCTCTCCAAAAATACGAAAATATGTTCGTATCCGTTGTTATCAACGGACCATTTTGGGCAGGACAATGAGGAATAATATCCTATACGTGTCCACCAGGTTTCATTAAAATCAGATCGTTTTTGACTGAATTATAGAGCTAAAATTGTGTGAAAAATCGGCCCCATGTTAACAGATAGGGGATTTTTTTTCATCAACTTTGACCTTGACCCTCCAAAAAATTAATCACTTCTAAGCTGGGTCATAGTCGAAATGTATACCAACTTTCGTCCAAATTCATTCAGCCGTTTTCGAGAAGTCTTGCTGACAAACACATGCAGAGGTGAAAACATAACCTTCATCCACCTTTGATGGCAGAGGTAACAAAATTAGGAACTCGTGTGTAGATCCATATAAAGTATACCAAAAATGAAATGTGTGATTTTAAAATAGTCAAATTTCTGACATTGATAAACTCGAAAATTTTCATGGACATAATATACATTCCTTCACGTTTGCAAAATTCACAAAGACTGTAAACAGTCCCCGCCAAATAGCCCGTGGGGGCTATTAGTGGGCTGATGCCGTATCTCGATTTTTTTCTGTACAAAAGTGGACAATACAAGTTGATCTATATTGACTGAATTGTACTGTTTTTTCTGATAACAAAAGTTTCGTCGACATGCAATCTGCGGGTCACAGGTTCGAATCCCCGTCACCGAACATGTTCGCCCTTTCAGCCGTGGGGGGGGCATTATAAGGTAAAAGTCAATCCCCCTATTCGTTGGTAAAAGAGTGGTTCAAGAGCTGACGGTGGGTGGTGTCGACTAACTGCTTTCCCTCTAGCCTATCACTGCTAAATTAGGGACGACTAGCGCAGATAGCCCCCGTGTAGCTTTGCGCGAAATTCCAGAAACAATCAAAAGTTTTCCTGGCTAAACCGCGAGACATATTGAACCTTAGTGACCTCTGGTAAATATGGCAACATTGAATACAGTATAGGTCACGATCAAATTTACTTAAATTCTTCTTACTGGTGTGACTTCGCTAATAATTAAGATCCATTAGTTTCCCTGTTACAAATATCTGATGTCTATATACAACAACATACTTCGAAAATGTATTGCTGCGCGTGCAATATCGCTAGCCTAGGCCAATATCAATTAAATTATCGGAGTCATAGCAGTCAACAGGGTCACACAAAGTTATCCGTGAGCTTGTCTGTGTGCCATGACAAGTAGCAACAGGATCTGAATACAAAATTATATATTTGTTGGTAAGAATAAAACGACAATTAGTGGACGTCGTGAGAGACTTGACGATGGCACTAAAACGTCCTCAGAAAACTCGTTTCATGGGCGCTTTCGAGCGTCAGTGTGATGGCACACGTCAAATGTGAAGAACTGGACATAAGTGGACAGCTAAGAATACGTCCACCAGATGCCAGCACTGCTTTACATGCTCAGAATGGCGACGGTCTAATGCAAATATCAAGTTACCCAGTCCCGCTCCAGTAAATCCCGTGTTTGAAATTTTATTATTATTACAAAAGAACTCCTACTATTCAGTTTATGCTATTGTGACATTGTCACATACAGATGAGAAGCCTAACTTCAGCATGTCGCTGTATGTGACGTTTTCCAACTGCATGAATAGTTTGTGGGCACTTGGAACAACTGGAGAGATATTAAAACTGAAACCTTAATGTCAAACATATCATAGTTCTTTGTGTTTTTCACTAATATCTTTATGAAAACAAACCTCCACACTAACAACGTGCATATCTATATACACTTACTGGCATGTTAGAATTTTATATTCTTCCAACTCCAACGTGGTGTCGACACATGTAAACATCGTTTTAAATATTTCGTCACAGTCTCTGGTTATATTTTCATCCATCTATGTTTTTTCCCCCCACCTATTTCATTCTTATCCGTTTTGATCTTTAATTTTAGAACTTTCCATTGGAATAAATTGTAGTTCGTTAAACCTGTATGTGTTCATTAGGTTCGTTGTAGCTGTGCATTAAACCTGTATGTGTTCATTAGGTTCGTTGTAGCTGTTCATTAAACTTGTACTGTTCATCAGGTTCGTTGTAGCTGTCCATTAAACCTGTGTGTGTGTGTTCATTAGGTTCGTTGTAGCTGTGCCATACACAGGTTTAATTGACAGCTACAACGAACTTAATGAACACATACAGGTTTAATGGAAAGCTACAACGAACTTAATGAACACATACAGGTTTAATGGGCAGCTACAACGAACCTAATGAACACATACACAGGTTTAATTGACAGCTACAACGAACTTAATGAACACATACAGGTTTAATGGGCAGCTACAACGAACCTAATGAACACATACAGGTTTAATTTTCATTAAGTTCGTTGTAGCTGTCCATTAAACCTGTGGGTGTGTGTGTGTTCATTAGGTTCGTTGTAGCTGTGCATTAAACTTGTATGTGTTCATTAGGTTCGTTGTAGCTGCCCATTAAACCTGTATGTGTTCATTAAGTTCGTTGTAGCTTTCCATTAAACCTGTATGTGTTCATTAAGTTCGTTGTAGCTGTCAATTAAACCTGTGTGTGTGCTCATTAGGTTCGTTGTAGCTGTTCATTAAACCTGTGTGTGTGTGCTCATTAGGTTCGTTGTAGCTGTTCATTAAACCTGTGTGTGTCTTCATTAGGTTCGTTGTAGCTGTTCATTAAACCTGTATGTGTTCATTAGGTTCGTTGTAACTGTCCATTAAACCTGTATGTGTTCATTAGGTTCGTTGTAGCTGCCCATTAAACCTGTATGTGTTCATTAGGTTTGTTGTAGCTGTGCATTAAACCTGTATGTGTTCATTAGGTTCGTTGTAACTGTCCATTAAACCTGTATGTGTTCATTAGGTTCGTTGTAGCTGTTCATTAAACTTGTACTACTCATTAGGTTCGTTGTAACTCTCCATTAAACCTGTGTGTGTGTTCATTAGGTTCGTTGTAGCTGTTCATTAAACCTCTGTGTATGTGTTCATTAGGTTCGTTGTAGCTGTTCATTAAACCTCTGTGTATGTGTTCATTAGGTTCGTTGTAGCTGTTCATTAAACCTCTGTGTATGTGTTCATTAAGTTCGTTGTAGCTGACCATTAAACCTGTGTGTGTTAATTAGATTCGTTCTGTCTGTCCATTAAACCCGTATCTGTTCATTAGACCCGCTGTATCTGTTCGTTGGTTTGACTGTATCTGTTCATTAGACCCGTTGTAGCTCTGTTTTTTGAATATTTAATAGACAGACTTTCATCGTAAGATTTAATGATATTATAATTTGTGTGTTAATTACCGTCCAAAAATAGTTAATGTGCCCCTGTTTTTGAAATGAAAAATATAAGACGTCAGCTTCAGCTGGTGTGTAATTTAGTCATGTGTGACTAGAATAATGCAGTGAAAGCACTCACCAGGTGGTTAGAGTAGTCGGGTGTCCGTTTATAAGAAAGACTTTGTTGAGGCCCGTGAGTGCTGAAAATACATCGTGAGAAAACAAGCCAGTTATCTGTCAAAATTAGCCTTTAATGTATTTCATAATTACTGCGAGGCCTATTGGTGCCTTCGTTTGTTGCACTTAGCGTAATGGCAGTACGTAATTAGTATAAATTACATAGGTGGCGTTTGAATAATTATTAAGGAACTTGTTGTGGTGACCGTAACGTCACCGGAAATTCGTAACGTAAGTTGTCCAAGTTTGTTGTTGTTTTGTTTTATATAACGAACCGAATCTCAAAACGTAAAGTATTTCGATACACAAATTGATTCTGTATATTCTGAAAAACTTTTCATAGGTGAGAAGATAATTGGTTTTCAGCCATTATTGTGGCACGTTTCTTTATTTAAAGATTCTACGCCACGATTTACCAGTGTCTCAGCGTGTTGAAAATAATTTGTAGAAGCATTTGTGGTATCATACGTAGATATTATGTCTGCGGACTTACAACGCTAGAAACCGGGTTTCGATACCCGTGGTGTTCAGAGCACAGATAGCCCATTGTGTAGTTTTGTGCATAACTACAAACAAACTGTTATATTCCATGATATGCTGGCCAAGAATATTAAAGACGGAAACTTGGAGACATTTGCTGTGTAAGTATGATTAATCCAAATATAACAACATGTTTTAATTATTATATTAATAACATATATACTTGCCTAATCCAAGCTTCACAAGTGATCCTCATGTGAGGCAAAATATTATAATTATGGAAGTAGATAAAGATAATCCAAGCAAATGATCAGAACCATCTCAGATCCATAAGGGGGGATTACGGGAAGCAATCGTCCCCCACATTTTTTTCTCCCTAAGTATCGATAACACGTAACCCTAGTTTTTGGTATGGTTGTTGACAATATGTGTTGCAGCGTTTAACAGAGTTTATTGTTAGAAGGCTACACAATCACGGTGTTTCCTTTTAATGTCCCTTCACATTTACTTTTACAATAGCAGAAACACCGCCCACATTAAGTTTTCTTTGAGTTCAATTCGGCCAGCTTTGGAATACAGCAACAATTCTATTGCAGGGCAGTTGGCTTCAGTTTATAAACGATTGCAGCTTCGCCATGAGATTGAAGAATTCAAAGATACCCGTATACAGCAAGATAACATCCCACTTCTTTGCTCACAGTATCACCTACAGAAGAATGACCAAGCTTTAAGTCGGACACTAATTTTCGTGACGCATCATATTTGCAGCTGATTCGTAAATATGATCTCGTCTTCTGTCCACTCTCCCAAAGTAACGATGATCTTAAGGATGTACCATCTTCTGTCCATTTTCTCAAAGAAACCATGATCTTAATGATGTACCATCTTCTGTCCATTTTCTCAAAGTAACGACGATCTTAAGGATGTACCATCTTCTGTCCACTCTCCCAAAGTAACCATGATATTAAGGATGTATCATCTTCTGTCCATTTTCTCAAAGTAACGATGATCTTAATGATGTATC
>NW_013676167.1:10093-11230 GCF_000517525.1 Limulus polyphemus
CCACTCTCCCAAAGTAACCATGATATTAAGGATGTATCATCTTCTGTCCATTTTCTCAAAGTAACGATGATCTTAATGATGTATCATCTTCTGTTCACTCTCCCAAAGTAACCATGATCTTAAGGATGTATCATCTTCTGTCCACTCTCCCAAAGTAACCATTATTCTTAAGGATGTATCATCTTCTGTCCACTCTCCCAAAGTAACCATGATCTTAAGGATGTACCATCTTCTGTCCACTCTCCCAAAGTAACGATGATTTTAAGGATGTACCGTCTTCTGTCCATTTTCTCAAAGTAACCATGATCTTAAGGATGTACCATCTTCTGTCCACTCTCCCAAAGTAACCATGATATTAAGGATGTACCAGCATCTGTCCACTCTCCCAAAGTAACCATGATCTTAAGGATGTATCATCTTCTGTCCACTCTCCCAAAGTAACCTGATGTATCATCTTCTGTCCACTCTCCCAAAGTGACCATGATCTTAAGGATGTATCATCTTCTGTCCACTCTCCCAAAGTAACCATGATCTTAAGGACGTGCCGACCAAACAAACATTTCAAGTCTGTCCGCGTACAAAGAAGCAAGCGTTCACTACATAGCTGGATATGTTGTTAAGATGACATAGATAATATATTGTCCAGATTGTATGATTGCTTCGAAGGTGACATCCAGTGAAGAGGATACATCATCATCATCATTACTTTTAAATAGGAAGGGAAGGAAAGAGTGGGTACTAAAACCTTCAACGGATATTATAAAACTCTGTTAAATGACTACAGCAGTCCTTCAAGATATTAGTGGCAGAAGAGTTTTGGTTTTATTCAGAATCCCGTGTTTGATACGTTCTCTATTTGCAACCAAGTTTACCAACTTAACTCTTTATAAAAGTTTCCTTTTCACCACCTTACAAAGCAGTACAACGACACAATGTAGAGTAGGAATTTAAAGATATTGTTTCAGAAATATTTCACCATTTTTTTTATCAATATTGATCCATTTTATAAACACATGTTACGCGATTTTGAATGCTCTATACCGAACTATATTTTCCCGCTCTTGTATATGCAATAAACATTTTCTTTGCCATAATAATATATTTTGACTTTAGATTGTTTGTTTGTTTGTTTTGGAA